>NW_022200123.1:890357-908156 GCF_009176525.2 Contarinia nasturtii | reverse complement strand
ATTGCCATCATTCCACAGGATCCAGTTCTCTTTTCGGGCACTTTAAGACGGTAAAATGATGATATTTTCATTCTTATCGACGTTTCTAATGGTGAGTACATTTCCAGAAATTTAGATCCATTCGAAGAATATTCGGATCCAGATATTTGGAGTGCATTGGAAAGTGTTGAGCTGAAAAGTGTTGTATCTGATTCTTACGGTGGCTTACAATCGCCAGTTCTACCACATGGAGCAAACTATTCGGTTGGTCAACGGCAGCTTCTGTGTTTGGCTCGAGCGATATTGAGAAAAAATCGAATTCTTGTTTTGGATGAAGCAACAGCCAACGTTGATCCACAGTACGTATATCATCCATTTATAATTACTTTTAAAATCTAACACCTCATTTTCGTTTCCAAAACAGAACGGATTTATTAATTCAACAAACAATACGAGATAAATTCACGGAATGCACCGTTTTAACGGTTGCACATCGATTGCATACAATCATTGACTCAGATCGTGTGCTTGTTATGGACTCTGGACGAGCGGCCGAATTCGATGATCCACACACTTTGCTGCAGAATGAGAATGGCATCTTTTATGGCATGATTAAACAACTTGGTGAACAAGAATTCGTGCAATTGTCCAAGGTTGCTTTCGAACATTCTGCTGATGTTGAGACTACATCAATGTGAATTGCAGATCAAATTGCACGAAAATAATTCAATTGCACGCGTGGTTCAGATTTATATGTTATTGAATGTGTGGTACGAAACTCAAATTATTGCGGGGCGATTACGAACAATTGAATTTTTTTTGAAATGTTCATAAATATACAGAAGAATGTTTGATTATTTTATGCGTTTGTTTGTTTTTTATTATTTTCTATTTCAAATTTTGATGTATAACAAAATCAACAAATATTCATGCGAACACAATCGCTTTAGTAAGATGGTTTTTTGTAGTTATATCCATCTGAAGAAGCGGCAGCTTGAGGTGGTAAATAGTTTGATTTAGGTGCTTAATTTAAAAGAAAAATAAAGTTTATCATAGTATATTTTCAAATAATTGTGATAATGATTTTTACGAAAATTATTTAAATTATGTCTAACCTGGTGGCAGGTAATTTTGTGCTGGTGCGGAGCTTGAATGATCATCAAATGATGGTTTTGGTTGGTCATAGTTGTAACCCGATTGTGACTATTTAAGATGAATAAATAATTAATAGACATTTTTTTATTTTTCCAAATTGTGAATCTCAAGCTCAATCTTAAGTCGATGAATTGTCAAAAATATAATTAGTGGATAAAAGTTTTTGCAATGATTGACTCACTTGTGGAGCAGCTTGTGGTGGCAAGCTTTGAGCTGGTGTTACTGGAGGCAAATAGGTTGATTTTGGGGCTAAATTTAGAAGACAATTATCGTTATTCATGGTATATTTTCTAATAATTGAGATAATGATTTCTACAAAAAATATTTAAAGCGTATCATACCTGGGGCTGGTTGTGGGGGCAGATAACTTTGTGCTGGTGCAGAGCTTGAATGATCATCAAATGATGGTTTTGGTTGGTCATAGTTGTAGCCCGATTGTGACTATTTAAGATTAATACATAATCAATACAATTTTTTTCTTTTCTCAAATTGTGAATCCCAAGTCAATGAATTGTCTAAATTGTAATTAAAAGATAAACGTGTTTGCAATGATTGACTTACTTGTTTAGCTGGTGCTGCTGGAGGTAAATAGTTTGATTTTGGTGCTAAATTTTAAAGAAAAATAACGTTATTCGTCGTACACATTCTACTAATAATTGTGATTTCTATGAAAGTTATTTAAATCATGTCATACCTGGTGGCAGGTAATTTTGTGCTGGTGCAGAGCTTGAATGATCGTCAAATGATGGTTTTGGTTGGTCATAGTTGTAACCCGATTGTGACTATTTATTAAATACAAATAATTAATTACAAATACTATTAATTATTGCTTGCTCTTTCAATTTGGCAACATTTTCACTTCAAAGAGCTGTAAAGATATGAAATGTATTAAAAATTTGTGCAATATTTAACTTACTTTTGAAGCAGCTTGTGGTGGCAAGCTTTGAGCTGGTGCTACTGGAGGCAAATAGGTTGATTTTGGTGCTAAATTTAAAAGAAATTAACGTTATTCAATATTGATGGTATATTTTCTAATAGCTGTGATAATGGTTTCTATGAAAAGTATTTAAATCTTTTCATACCTGAAGCTGGCTGTGGTGGAAGATAGCTTTGAGCTGGTGCGGAGCTTGAATGATCGTCAAATGATGGTTTTGGTTGGTCATAGTTGTAGCCCAATTTTGGCTAAAGATATACATATTTTTTCTTAATAAATATTTTTTCTTTTCTCAAATTGTGAATCCCAAGTCAATGAATTGTTTAAATTGTAATTGGAAGATAAACGTTTTTGCAATGATTGACTTACTTGTTGAGCTGGTGCTACTGGAGGTAAATAGTTTGATTTCGGTGCTAAATTTAAAGGAAAAATATCGTTATTCATGGTATATTTTCTAATAATTGATAATGATAATGAGAAATCATTAAAAATATTTAAAGCGTATCATACCTGGGGCTGGTTGTGGGGGCAGATAACTATGTGCTGGTGCGGATTGGTGTGCTAAATTTAAAAGATAAACAACGTTATTCATTGTACATATATTTTCTAATAGTTGTGATAATGGTTTCTACGAAAAATATTTAAATCATTTCATACCTGGAGCTGGTTGTGGTGGAAGATAACTTTGTGCTGGTGCAAAGCTTGCATGATCGTCAAATGATGGTTTTGGTTGGTCATAGTTGTAACCCGATTGTGACTATTTATTAAATACATACAAATAATTAATTACAAATACTACTAACTATTATTTGCTCTTTCAATATGGAAACATTTTCACTTCGAAGAGTTGTCCAGATATGAAATGTGTTGAAGTTTTTTGCAATGTTTGACTTACTTGTGGAGAGTGGCTAGCTGCTGCTACTGGAGGTAAGTAGTTTGATTGGGGTGCTAAATTTAGAAGAAATAACCGTTTACATCTTTGATTGTGAATTTTATTTTAAAAAAAATTTCACACCTGGAGCTGGTTGTGGTGGAAGATAACTTTGTGCTGGTGCAGAGTTCGCATGATCGTCAAAAGATGGTTGCGGACAGTCATAGTTATAACCTGATTGCGGCTATTTAAGATAAATAAAAAAGTAACATTATATATTGTATAATACACCTTCAGTTCGATGAGATGTAAAGATATAAATCTAACAAAGTTTTCAGAATGATTGACATACTTGTGGAGCAGCTCGTGGCTGGTTATAGTTGTAACCCGATAAATGCGAAACGTCAGCGCTAACGGCAGCGACGACGAAAGCCACAACCAGAAGGAATTTCTGAAAAACGACATACATAATATTAGCAATTTATATTCAATATACTGATTCACTTTTTCTTTAATTTAATAAACTAATTTGGAAAATCTTTCTTTTTTCGCAAAATTTTCGATGCTTTGTAAAGAAAGAAAAAAATCTTACCATCTTGTAATGTTTGGATATTTTCCGGTCCAATTCACTTGAACAAATGTGTTCGAATGATTTTGATCCATCACTCACAGCATCTTTTATACTAAAA
The DNA here is from genome assembly GCF_009176525.2 of Contarinia nasturtii. Taxonomy (NCBI): domain Eukaryota; kingdom Metazoa; phylum Arthropoda; class Insecta; order Diptera; family Cecidomyiidae; genus Contarinia; species Contarinia nasturtii. The sequence goes on along the minus strand of NW_022200123.1, from coordinate 904,528 downwards.
TTTTCAATACCAAAAATCGAATCTACTCCAAACACAACAGATTAAAATAACATTAAATTAATTAATTTATATCGCCAAAATTGATATCAAAATATTACATTTAATAGCAAAAAAAACGAAAATGGTATCTATTTTTCTTACGCAATCATTAATATGAAAATTTCCTGTTAAACTATGACTTTAATTTTATGACACTATTTTAGGTGACCTGTGAATTGCAAAAAAAATAAAATATTTATGGTTGAATCTATTGGCTGGACTATCAAATTATATTTTCTTTTTTTCCGAATTGACGAAAAATATTAAAAAATGTGTAGATAAAAATTAATAGTAAGAAATCCACATGTGAAGCATTGAAAAACGAGGTCAAAAGAGATAATGGTTTTTTTTTTCGGTTGAATGCAAAAATGAACTAGCCAATTCAGAATTTGAACATTTATGTTGTTAGAAAGGAAACAAAATGTAATTAGATGATGTTTTGAATTGGTGTAAAATTACCGATTCGCCAGACTGTAACTTATAATTTCTTCATTCTTCTACAAACGAATGCTAAAACTACAGAAGAAAAAATCAATCTAAATAAACATGTGTAAAATGGATTATCGAATATTTTGCAATAAATTCGTATCTTTCAATAAAATAACACACTATCAATTTCAATATTTTATCTCCCTCATCTCCCACTCCCATGAATCGCACCATATTGACTATTAACTATTTTTTTAATGGATACACTTTTTATATCAATTTCTTTTTAGTAGCGTCTCTTCATATTTAAAGAGGACAGATTTTTTAATAATTTTTTTTTTATCGAAATTTATCGATTCAACTTTATAGTTACCATTGAGTACTTTCCATCAATTTCGCAAATTAAATGGAATTTATGACAAAGTAGCAGAATGAACACCGTTTCATGTGTTATGTGTATAATGCATTTAGATGAAACAAATTCGATTTTTTATCACTATTTTCATTGAAAGCAAAGCACTTTTTGGATCATTGTGAATATTTCACAGAGACGATTAAAACGAATTGAGCACGTAGAATGTCTAATCTATCATTAGGCTAATTTCCATCCATTTAAAATTCGCATCCAATTTAATCGATTTTTTTTTCCTTTCAATCATTATAACACCTAATGTTTGTGATTTTATATGTTCATTATATTCTTAACCTTGGACAAGTGTAATCTAATTGGAATTTCGATCTTTTATTTTCAGCCGCAATTGGTTTACTTCAAACTGATAGTGTGCACTTGCCCTAATAATGCTATTTATAATGAATATTTTGCGACGATATCTGTAGAAATTTTTTTGAATAACATAGTATTAACGTAATTAGATTTTTCTAATTGACAACAAAATTGACTTGAGACATTTACATAAGTATTATTGATCGCATTATAATTTGACCATTTATTATCTGTCTGATTTTTAATTGCTAACGCAAAATTATTTTATTATGAATTCCTAATTTTCTCGTAGCTAAAAAATATGAACAATGTGCCGCAATATGCTTCAGAGAATCTCTTGTAAGATGGTATGTGTGTGTATCTGTGTATATTGTAGTTATTCGATTTGCTTATTTCTTTTCATTCTTTATTCTGAACATGACTCACATTTTCATTTTGCCTTCCACATTCGTTCAACTCAAAAAGAACAACACTGTGTATGCATATCAATGAATATCAACAAACAATTCAGTGTGCCGCTTACATATATATAGTGAGGTTCGTTGGTGTTTGTAATTAGATTAGAGTTGTGTCTCTTGCTTTGTTTGTGTGATAAAAACGTGTTTCAATGTTGTTATACCAAATTATTGTGAGTGGCAGAGTGTTTTGTTGTGTATGCATTGCGATTCATATGTTTTGTTGACATGCGCAAATGAAATGCCGACACTTCAAACTGTCAATCAATCGTATTGTGAATGAAACTAGTTACGCGCTTAGATGTAAACATTTCACGAGAATTTTCGCACACCATGAAATGTGTTTAGAAGTTCAAATACACATATATACATACACAAATGTATACCTGAAACGAAATGCTTATCGAAATTTGCGCGAATATCAGTCTGAGTTTTGACGTTGTCGGAAGAGCATGACAGCAGTGTTTACACCAGTGAAGATGTATATAAATTGCTATTGAAAATATGTGATAAAGAAAGTTAAGTGCAAAGTAAATATATTTGAACTAGTTCTCATAAGTTATGAAGCATTTTATCAATTATTATATGTAATTTATAGATTATGTAAGCTGTGGATTCAATTAAATCAGTGTAGAAAAAACTAAAGTAGAGTTATTTCATAAAGTGTGTTGAATTGTGTTTGCAAGTCAGCCAACGATGGAATCATCGCGAAAACAGTTACCACCAAATCCGCGGGAACATTCAAGCATTCTTTCAGTGCTGTTTTTCACATGGACATGGTCTATATTCAAAAAAGGCTATACAAAAATTTTGGAACTGGATGACATTTTTCAACCACTAAAGTGTGACAAATCAGAAACATTGGGACACCGACTCGAAAAGTATATTAATATTGTTTATTTTACAAATTAGATTTACATTTTTATGGCGATAAGTGGGCGAGTAAAAATGAAATATAAATATTGGTCTACGCATAATTACAAAAAACAATAGACATACGTGCGAGAATCAAAATCATAAAACAAAAGAGTTTATTTCCAACCACTTCACGGAACATTTTCTATTGTAAGCATTCATTTTTCAAACGCTCATACAAAATGTTAAAAAAACACTTATCTTTTACTACAACAGATCTCAACTTCTCTTTTACCAAAAGATAAATCGTAAAATATAGTTGCAATAACTTATCATTATCTAAACATGCGCTTAGCAACCTTAAATTTTTTGTTATAAAATTATATAAAACATGACTGTCCAATGATACATCAGAGCGTTGTACAGTAATTATACAGTGGGACTACAAATCTATAATTTATGACCTTGTTTTTTTTTATTCTACTTGAAATTACGTTATCATTAGTAACGAGTATTTGAAAAAAAAAATTATTTGTTCTAGGTTCTGAAAGTCACTTCAGATTTATCTTTATTTTTGCTATCGAGATTGCATTGATTGAAATAATAATCACAAATCACTATTATTTTGATTTTTGTGGTTTATAATACAATAAGTATTTTGAAAAAATTTCAACGATTCATTCATTTATGTAGTACGAAGAATCAACTCTGTTGTGTATCATTTCCATTGAACAAGTATTCTGTTTGCCAATTAAATTGACCTGCATCTAATAAAACCAATCAAAAAATTACAACGTTTTGTAATCATGTCTAGACTGTCCACAGTGTGGTACATTTTTTTTCTCATTGCGAATTTATTTTACGCTTAGAAAATGGGAAAAACAATTGATGAAATCGAAACCGTCTTTATTGTCAGCCATTGTCGCGACATTCTGGAAAGAATACACATTGTATGCGCTCGTTTGTACATTTACTGATCTGGTTTCACGTTTGGGCCAACCATTGATCCTAGGCAAATTGTTGCTCTTCTTCCGGTAATTAAATACATTGAAATACAAAAACTTTTGAATCGATTGACATAGAAAAGCATATTTTTGTCACAGTAACGATTCACAGATGACATATGACGATGCATTGAAATATGCCGGCTTACTTTTACTATTCAATGGTATGCAAGTATTTGGATGGAATCAATTTTTCATCATGGGTTTTCATAATGGTATGAAAGTTCGTGTGGCTGTGTGTAGCTTAATTTACGCCAAGGTAAATCCTCAATCCTCAAATTGATATTATTTGTCTCTTAAAATAATATATATATTATTTTCTCGCCAAAAGTCATTGCGTTTGTCTCAGACTTCACTTGGTGAAACAGCGCCCGGAAAGGTTGTTAATCTATTATCGAATGATGTCAGGTAAAATAAATCAATCGTAGCACGCTTTTAATTCTACTGTAAATTTATCTAATCTATTTTTTTTTTGGTCAGCCGTTTTGAATGGGTGTCATTATGTTTGAATTCTATGTGGATTGCACCGCTGCTTAGTATCATTGTTGCGTGTTTACTGTGGAGTGAATTTGGATTTGCCGGTCTGATTGGCATTGTCGTTATCTTGATCGTAGTTCCCATTCAAAGTAAGAATCAACACGTTTATGGCGAATTCAATTAGAAAAACCACAATTTTTTTAGGTTACACTGGGAAATTAACATCGAAATTCCGTTCAAAAACGGCTTTACGCACTGATCAACGAATTCGCTTCATGGACGAAATCATCTCTGGTGTTCAAGTAATCAAGTTTTATGGGTGGGAGAGCTGCTTCGCCAGTTTAGTTTCAACGGCTCGTAAGCTGGAATTGCAAATCATTCGCAAGACATCATTTGTTCGTGCCCTTTATATGACTTTTAATCTTTTTACAACTCGAGCTGCTGTTTTTTGTACAATGTTGGCAATTGTTTTGCTATACGGATCAAACGAAATAACTGCCGATAAAGTGTTTGTCGTTTCTTCGTACTTTAGCATAATTGCGATGACAATGAGCCAGCTCTTTGTGCGTGGGGTAGCCGAAATTGCTGAATGCTTCGTCGCTATAAAACGATTAGAAAACTTTTTAACTCTTGATGAAAAATCAACGAAACAAATTACCAACAATACTAATGGAAACCATAAAAATAATAGTAAAATTGAGGTAAAAATTGAAAAAAAAAATTGAATTTAAAATAATCTTGCCGATTTCTACTTCAGATGGAATTAATAAAAAATAGTCTGGTTGAAGCGCAGCCATCGATTACACTAAAAAATGCAACGGCAATTTGGACAGTGCCAACCCCAGAGACTACTTCAACTAAAAAAAAATATAATAGCAAAACTGAAAGAATCGAACTTGATAAACTGGTAACAAATACAGTTGCACCAACTCTGGATGGTTTAAGCATTGAATTCCCAAAGGGAAAATTAATCGGTGTGATCGGCACAATTGGTTCAGGCAAGTCGTCATTACTACAGGCCATTCTACGCGAATTACCACTCGAATCGGGCACGATTAGTGTGAATGGATCTATTTCTTATGCATGTCAAGAGGCATGGGTGTTTGCGGCGTCTGTAAGACAAAATATTTTATTTGGCGAAGAATACGACCGTGATCGATACAATGCCGTGATACGAACTTGTGCGCTGGAAAAAGATTTCGAACAATTGGAAAATGGAGACCGTACCATTGTCGGTGAGAAGGGTTCATTGAGCGGTGGTCAGAAAGCACGAATCAAGTGAGTTGATTAAAAAGTCAGAATGTTTGCTGGCCACATTTTTATTTTACAATGTTCAATTACAGTTTGGCACGAGCATGCTATCGAAATGCAGACATTTACTTATTAGACGATCCATTGAGTGCGGTTGACGCTCATGTTGGCACTCACATATTCAATAAATGCATTGGGCCCAAAGGTCGGCTCGCAAAACTTCACGCAACACGCATTTTGGTCACACATCAAGGTAAAATTCACCTTTTTTCGATCAGTTTTGACTTTAATTGGCATCTTTTGTTTGTTTCTTTTTTATAATTTCAGTTCATTTTCTCAAAGAAGCTGATTGGCTTGTCATTTTGAAAAATGTAATCATAATTTTATCTTTTTATTGTTGTTGGCACTTCTTATAACAGTGTTCCAAGATTTTAACCGAGTATTTCTGTTTTCAGGGTCGAATTGAAGTCCAAGAAGCCCCGGCAGATTTGGCTCAAAGTGGAGTTGATTATGCGCAACTTGTCGGAATCGACGAAGAAAAAACAGTGGACGGAGAGTCTGATACACGGTCACGAAAAAGATCTACTACAAGCACATCGTCGAGTAAATCTTCGAAATCTATCAAAGAGCCTGAAAAAGATGGAGACGAACTACAAGATAAAGGTGTTCAAATGGAAGAAACGTCAAAGGGAAAAGTAAAGGGTTCTGTGGCAGCGCATTATTTCAAAGCGGGTGCACATTGGTCGATACTTTTTTTCCTGGGACTTTTGTTTTTAATCGTTCAAATACTGGCGAGTGGAGCTGACTACTGGGTTTCCATATGGTATATGTTTTTAGCATAATTACAAATTCAGAAAAAAAAAATCTGATTGATTTCAGGATAAAGCAAGAGGAACGAATGCGCAATCTTAACAAGACGGATGTCAGCAACGTTGAGAATGCAACAGAAAATGTCATCGTTGATCCCAATTCAAATGAACAAGATGTATCGTTTGCTTTGAGTACGGAGATGTGTATGTATATTCATGGTGCATTAATAGCATCAATATTCATCCTAGGAATCATCAGGTATGCGAATGATTCTATTTTCAATTTCTTTAAAAGTCAATTTCAATTTAAATTCATTTAGATCGTTGAGTTTCTATGTGATTTGTATGCGAGCTTCACAAAATCTGTACAATTCAATGTTCAAAGGCATAATATCGACAGCGATGCGTTTCTTTGAGACAAATCCTTCAGTGAGAATCACAATAATAATTGAATTTAACACTTGAATCTTATCTTCAAACCTCTACCTTTTTTCAGGGGCGAATTTTGAATCGCTTCTCTAAAGACATAGGGTATGTTAACTGTTATAAAAAATCTTTCCTCCCAAATTCAAAAATATATTTACACATTGAAACGATTTTTATTCAAAACAGAACGGTTGACGAATGGCTTCCAAAGGCAATGCTCGATGTAAAAATCTTTTCCACTTTCTCTCTGTGAAACAATGAACAGAATTTTTTTTATACAGGGTACCCAATCGATTTTATCGTTGGCTGGAAGTATCGTTATAACAGCGATGGTTAGTTTTTACTTTTTGATCCCGGTGCTGGTGATGGGATTGCTTTTTATGTACATTCGAAAAGTTTACTTGAAAACATCGAAAAATATCAAGCGAATCGAAGGCATTGGTAATGTTGCTTCTTTGTACAAAAAAAAATATAGATCTCATAAATGATTCATAAATTCAGCAAAATCGCCGGCATTCACACATTTGGCGGCGACTTTGGGTGGTTTATCAACGGTGCGAGCATTCAATGCCGAAAAATTATTACAAAATGAATTCGATTACCATCAAGACACGCACACAGCCGCATGGTTTATGTTTGTCGCGACGGGGTCTGCGTTCGGTTTTATATTGGATGTCTTATGTTGGGTATTTATTGCTTCCATTTTAAGTTTTTATTTATTGGTCGACACTGGAGCTTCCAGTGAAATGGTGGGCCTTGCCTTGGTAAGTGACATCTTTTTTTTTTCTTGCAAGAAGACAATAGTTTAATATATGTTAAATGTCATTTAGACGCAAATCCTGGCTCTGACGGGCATGCTTCAGTGGGGTGAGCAGTTTTTTCCTTGTTCTTCATTATGTCCCAAAAAGAGATTTGATATAAAGTTTAAAACTCATGTGCAATACTTTTTACTATAGGAATTCGTCAAAGTGCCGAAATAACCAATTTAATGACGTCAGTTGAACGTGTGATCGAATATCGTGATTTGGAGCCGGAAAAACAACCGAAAAATCCACAAGAAATATCGAAAGATTGGCCCATCGACGGGTCCATTGAATTCCATTATGTGTTCTATAGGTATTTTGCTGAAGGCGAACCAGTCTTGAGAGGCTTGTCATTTGAAATCAGACCAAAGGAGAAAATTGGTAATACAATAACATGGCAATGTTTATTCTCTAAATAGAATGTTTTATGATTGTCACACTGTAGGAATTGTCGGCAGAACGGGAGCCGGTAAGAGTTCATTGATTGGCGCCCTTTTCCGGTTAGCATGCATCGAAGGAAAAATATTAATCGATGGCATCGATACAGCCAATATCCGTTTAAAAGATCTACGTAAACGAGTTGCTATAATTCCACAAGAACCAGTGCTCTTCAGTGGCACTTTAAGACGGTAGGATTGAATGAAATTCCATGCAACATTTCTATGATAATAATCAATGTTGTGTTTTGTAAATGGCAGAAATTTGGATCCATTCGAAGAATATCCGGATGATGAAATTTGGAGTGCTTTGGAAAAAGTTGAATTAATGGATATAGCAACAAGTAGTTTGGGATTACAATCGCCGGTAATGGCACGTGGTGCCAATTACTCAATCGGACAAAGACAACTTCTATGTTTAGCTCGAGCGATATTGAGAAAAAATCGAATTCTCGTGTTGGACGAAGCCACTGCCAATGTTGACCCACAGTATGTGCAATGAAATATTTAAATTATTTGAATCGTTGGTACCTCTTTTTTTTATCACACTTTAGAACGGATTTATTGATCCAACAAACGATTCGTGAGAAGTTTGCCGAATGTACCGTTTTGACGGTGGCACATCGATTGCACACCATCATTGATTCGGATCGTGTGTTAGTAATGGATCTTGGACGAGCTGCTGAATTCGATAAGCCACACAATCTATTGAAAGATGATTCAGGCATTTTCTACAGTATGGTCCAGGCGCTCGGACCACAAGAATTCAATCGATTATCACAAATCGCACAAGAAAAATGTAACCCATCGAGCAAATAAATGAATTGAATTTTTCGGACGAATTTCAGTGAAATTAATTCACACATCAGGGATCAAATTGTTAAGGCATCCAAATGAAATTCTTTAGTTATTATTAACTTAAATGGAATATACTTTAAATGAGTTGTAAATAAAATGTATTAAATTTGAAAAAAAAAATTGAATTCAACATTCAAAGGTATTTTTTCACTTCTAACTACGAAACAAACAACAAAATAAATAAATATCTATTGCACAGTGTTACGATGAAGCATGTATTCATAGGCGCTTTGTCGAGAAAACATTCGATGTACATTCACAATGTGAGCAATTCACAAGAGGTTTGAGCATACGGTAACCAATTTGGCGCGGTCCATTTTGAACGAGCCATACTACAATAAAACTGAATGAATGTTCAACGACTTGTTGGTGATAAATAAATAGGAATGAATAACATTCACCATTAATTTTGAGTCAGAGGAAATTATGACCACATATAACATTTTCGAAAGACAAATTGAATGCATGTTATTAAATGTGTAACTTGTCCTAAGCTACAGTGCGTTTTTTTATAAGAAACCCGCGATTTTTTTATCAAAAATTTCAAATATCTTAAATATATTTTTGGTGTTGTCAGATGACACTCTAAGCTACGACGGAAAATAAATTTCACAGTTTTCAAATCAGTGCAATGGTTATTGTACAACGAAAATATGAATTCGGAATATTTTCGTAAGCGTTTTGAAGCAGTGTCTTTGCATTTGCATCCAGAAGGACCACAATGGTCGCAAGCAAAGGTCGCAAAATACATTAAAAAGTCGAAAGGGTTCGTAAATAAGTGGATCCAGCAGTATAAGCGTGAAAAAAATGTGAACGATCAGCCCAATATGAAGCCAAACCTAGCCACCTCGCCACCTCGCCACAACAAGATAAACGGATAGTCAAGTTGTTCGATGAAAATCCAGTTATGACGTTGAATCAAGGCGTTGAACGGCTACGGCGTCATAAAATAGACGTGTCGAAGACCACGCTCAAAAGAAGATTGGATGTTGCCAGTGTTCATTATCGCAGTACAGTGAAGAAATCACTTTTGACAGAAAACCAGAAGAAAAACGCATTAACCGGGCAAAGCAAAATTCAACAAGAGATTGGAGCGAAGTTATATACACTGACGAGTCATTCTTTTGGCTGGTGAATAGCACTACCCATGCCTAGTCTAGAGCCGAAAAGAGAGTGGTCGTTCGCACGGTAAAGCATCCGAAAAAGGTGCATGTTTATGGATGCTTCTGTGAAGCTGGTTTTGGAAAGTTAACCCTATTCACAGGCATTCTAAACGCCGTGAGGATGAACCAACTTTATTCATCTACACTGTTACTCACCGCCAAGAAGTTTTATGGCAATGACAATTCGAATTGGCTTCTATTAGAAGATAATGATCCAAAACACAAAAGTCGTCTCTGCACCGCTTGGAAAGAGGAAAATGGAATAAAACAAATGATCTGGCCGCCACAGTCACCCGATTGCAATCCAATCGAAAATGTTTGGGCTATTATTAAGGCAAGGCTTCGTGGTAAAATACACCACAACTTGAAGCAGTTCAGTTCATTCATTCAACGACAGTGGAAGGGTTTTCGACGCGAATATGCTGAAAATTTGAGCAAAAGTATGACAAATAGATGTGCCCGTGTGATCGAGAATGACGGTGACTGGATTAAATATTGATTGTGCCCGCAGTAGCTAAAATACCAAATAAAATATATATAAAATAATTTCCTAAAACTCATGTGTCTTTGTTTGAAAAATCGCGGATTTTCTATAAAAAACGCACTGTAATTATGTTATTATAACAAGAAAGAACAAACGTTAATGCTAATATGAAATTGGAATTAAATTCTCTTGGACATTTTCAATACCCAATATTTAATGTATTCTTCAGGCCACAAAACTTCAAAATCTGTTATTAATCAATGTAATTTGATGTATTATACTAAAGTCGATTGACGCAGTGTTCTCAGATTATATTTTTTTTTATTATTTCCTTTAACTCCTAGTGGAGCATAGGGCCTTGAGATAAGAATTCTTATCTTTCTGGTTTCTGTTGATCAATTAATTCAGATAAATCGGTGATCAGCCGATTGTATCCTACATTTCTTATGATTTTGCCATATTCTATATGGCGTTGGATTTCTATTTTACTTGTCTGTGCTGAAATCCATACCTTTGTTGTACACAGACACGGTTGACACAGTATTTTACGACTACATACGATGTTCTAAACGGTCACCCATTTATCTCCTGACCGAAGCTTGTGCAGCTTAACTCAGTTGATCGAATAGTGCCGCAGTGGTCGTAGTAGCCACTGTGCCCACTCTCAGATTATATAGATAATTCATATTTGTTTTTTGTTTTTTTTATTGCAACAACACAAAATGTACAATTAATAACCCTTCATGTTTTGAGGCAATAAAATGTTTTGGTGGAAATTTAAGGGAGGGGTAATTGGAAAAAATCGAGAGGGGAAAGCAAAAAATCCAATTCTATATAGTGCATAAAAGAACAGTTTTTGATTCCACTCGGAAATGAACATTAAACATGTACACGAAAACCAGTTTACAATTTTAAATACAGCATCGCAACATATTAGTATTTGTAGTGGCTAAGTTGAAAGTGGTCTTTCTCCTCCTATTTTGACCCATCAAATTGAAGCAATATGATAAAATAGATGGTGAACGAAGAAATCACCTGCAAACAGATTACAATAAAATATTATGTGTGGTATGTTTTGCAATCACTCATAAAATTTTGCCAATTTCAGATCACAGCTGATAAAATTTTGTTATTTCAGTACAATTTTTTCAAGACAAATTGAGTGCATGTTATTAAGTGTCTTGAGCAAAGAAAAACTGTCAACGGAGAACTAGTACTAAGTCTAATTATAATAAGAAAGAACATACGTTATGTAATAAAGTCCAATCAAAATTTAATAGTCCACAAGTAACCATCGGATATCGATATTGTATTTGCTTTGATAAACAGCTCAACTATTTTTTGAGAGATGTAGAGTAATTAAAATTGGAAACCAGATGTTATCAAATCTTACCGCCAAATTGACATGTTTATCATGGCACGAATTGAGGATCACGTGTACCATTTTGGAAACATGTTTACTCTGGATTATGAAACAAAATATTTTTTATAAATAGTACAAGTTATTACCGCCATTAAATCGTGTTATTACCTTCGTTACAATTAAGCTTCCGGTGTAAATTACCACAATTCCGATCACGGTGTAAAATATTTCGAAGGTGAGCTGAACAAACGATATAACTTTGACTGTTTCATTTTCGTTAAATAATTAGCGTAGAAATGCAAGAGGCGTTACAAGTAAATTAATGAACCCAAGCCCATAGTGACACATAATCTAAAATCAAAAATATTCAAGAAACAATGTCACATTTGGTTCCAAAATTGAATTAATATTAACTTGTATAGAATAGCAGCGGTTAAGTTCATCCATTATTTCAGTTAAACAGTTATGTTCTGTACCAATAAATTTTATCATGTCAATCGCTTTCTTTTTGTCTCGAAGCATTGAGCTATCTTTTGGAAAATGTTTTCTAGATATGAATTTGAAAAAAAGTTCAGATAAATAATAAGAATTGAATGAATTTTATATGAGATAAAAACAACCTTAACAATGAGTTTAAAATGTCGAAACGATCACAAAGAAGGAACATAAGCACAAAATATGTTGTATATTGCGCAGTTATAAAACCATTTATCATATTATATAAACACAATCTGATTATTTCAAATAGTGAAAAATTCCCAGAATTAAGCTTGATTAAGAAATAGGCTATGAATGCTGTCACAATGCTCGAAAATAAATTTGCAAAACACCATATTATGACCTGGCGACGTTTTCGCTTGTAATCCAAATAAACTCCATATTTTGCAATCTATATTTTAATACATAACAAATAATAGATTTACAGTGCAGAAACAATATATTTAATCACAAAAATTTACGTTATTATCGAAACGTGTAAATCCATTCAAAATGTGAATATAGCGCTTTCGATTGTACAAATCCCATATAATCGTACAAGGATGTGAAATCAATTGTACGTTGGTAATTATGTCAGTGAAAACCGAAGATATACCCCATTGATCAAGATAATCTCGCCAAAATGCGAGTTTTGTAAAGTAAATCCAAATCAAAACTAGATTAACACAAATCAAAATCACGAACCAAATCCAGTCGAATAGTTTAACTCGAACTCTTTGAATGCTACCATTTGAGTCAGAAATGAATGAAAATGGTAAAAGTCCAAGTGCACGAGAAAAGAAGTAAATTGGTCGGAAAATGTTGAGGAAATTTTCCTTAAAAACTGTAACATTTTGCTTGGAATTGGAATAAATTTCTCGATAATGTGCCAGATTAGATTCTAATATTATAGAAATTGATTTTCTGTTTAGATCGGACATTTCCAATGTAAATGGTATTCTCAAAGTTAGGAAAATTCAATATCGACTATTGATCAATATGACTTGATGTAATATACTAAATTTGAACGCTACAGCATTCGATTTTATACTTCATGAACATAATGGAATCATGATCATTGGTGGTTTTGAGCAATAAATAATTGTTGATTCCAACTAAAAATATTCGGGAAATTTTCGTTTTTGTAATTTTTAGAAGCGCATTTCCATTTTTTATTGTTTTATTGTATTTACATTTTTGTTGATCATGAAAAACAAAATGGAGATTATAAACTTGGTTCAACACAGAGCGTAAAGTGAGCCGCTTTTGAGCTGAAAACTGATGGTAAAGATTTTATATTGGCAGTGAAGAATTCTGGTTTTCGATCAAAATATTCTGTTTTCGTTAGAAAAGTGTTGAGAATTTCATGAAAATGACAAATTTGGATGCTGGAATATTTGAGAACTTAAGAAATTTGTCAAAATAAAGCTGCACATAAATTTTTTGTATTTTTATTTTATTATATAATTTTTATACTCTTTTATTTTAACAAAAAAAATTAGGTCACGAATATTCTAGCCGATTCGTTTACAACCTAGGGGTTTTCATGTATTTTTATTGGATGAAATTTGCATTATCGTTGCATATTGGTATATCGTTGAAATATCGGCGGAGTATCGGCATATCTGTAAAATATCGGTTATATTCGGATATTTTTTGATAACTAATTGTTATGGAAGTGGGCTTTGGTGGATCATCAGGATCATCAGAACCGCACCCAGTTCTGGAAGTGGGTTTTGGTGGATCCTCTGGATAGACCAGACCGTGGTTTGACAATCCCTTGGCCCATCCTGAGGGTCCACTTCCAGAACTGGGAGCGGTTCTGATGATCCTGAGGATCCACCAAAACCCACTTCCAGAACACACACACATCGCATATCGGCCAATATCGGTGGATTTTTGGCACAAAATAGTGAAATCGGTAAAGATTTGCATGATTTGTTATACTATTGTTTATTCGTCGAATTCTGGAAAGAAAATCTTACATGAAAGCCCCTAGTTTACAACTACAAATACAGTGTCACAACTCGCAAACTATAGTTTTGCGTTTTGCGATATCGTAATAAATTTTTATTAGGATGATAATTATTATGTTCTATATCGTTATTAGGATCGGA
>NW_022200123.1:875419-889957 GCF_009176525.2 Contarinia nasturtii | reverse complement strand
AATAAAATCATAATAACGTTATTAGGTTCCGATCCTAATAACGATATTGGTGGGAATGCTTATTATTATTAACTTATCATAATTTTTTATTACGTGCATTTCTTATATCCTATCAAATTGTATCAAAATAGTCAAATAGATGGTGAATGCGGCAACCATCTACAAATAAAACATTTTTCATTTATAGAATATCACTTTGAACTATGAATTCAAAACGTCATCCAACGTACGTTATAACATAGAGTCCAGTCAAAATTGAATAGAGCACAAGTGGCAACAGGATGCCGTTGTTGTATTTGCGTAGATAGAAATGTCACCTATTTTGTAAATAGAAAGTGACGAAAAATTACGGAAAGATAATGAAAAATTAAAATTATTTTATTTTTAAATTCTACCGCCAAATCCACATCCTTGTCATAGCACGAATTGTTGATCGCGTGTAAAAATGTCGTCATTTGTTTTCCCTATAAAACAGAAAAATAAATAAAAATCATAAAAAGAAATTTTGAATTGTCATTATTTCTATCGTTACCTTGGCTACAATTAAATTTCCGCTGTAAATTATACTCATCACAAGGATTGCGTGATGTATTTCCATGGTGATTTCAGCGTGTGATAACGCCTTATGTGATTCGTTTTGGAGGAAAAAATAACGAAATGTAGACAGAAATGTTATAAGGCAATTAACAAACCCTAGCGCAAGGTGCAACATCGCCTGAAATAAAAAAGTGCTTATGAAAAAACTAGGCTAAAGAACCTTGTACACTGAGTGAGACGTCTATATAACTCAAATGTGGATTTCAATGCAATGTCTGCATGAGTGAGAGAGGCAAACACATAAAAGGCTCACTTTTTATGCAAACTTCTTTAGGTTAGAAATAGAGCCTATACTGACTTGTATCGAAAAGCAGTGGTTTAGTCCATCCATTATTCCAGTTAGCCAATGATGTTCTCTTCCAATAAATTTGATCATCTCAATTGCTTCCCTTTTGCCTTGATGCATTGAAATATCCACAGGAAAATGTTTTCTGTGTGCATAATTGAAACAAATTTCAGACAAATTTAGAAATTCTTAAAAGACATGCAAGAAAACCTCAGCAGAAAGTGTAAGGCATCAAAGCGATCACACAGTAGCAATATGAGCACAAAGTATGTTGTATATCGTGCAGCCAAAAAACTATTCATGAGTGCGTATACGCACAATCTGGCGATTTCAATGGATAGAATACTTCTGTCATTAAGTCTGAAGCAGAAAAATGCTACGAATGCTGTCGCAATGCCGGAAATTAAGCTTATCAAACAAATTATTATAATTTGACGACGTTTTTGTTTGTAATCCAAATAAAATCCAAATTTCGCAATCTGTATTTAATAAGACATATTTGAATAAACGTATTTACTTATTTTTACGTATTACCTTATTATCGAAATTGGTAAATCCTTTCAAAATATCAATAAATCGTGATCGATTAAATAAGTCCATTGAAATTGTTATAGGTTGTAAAATTAACATAAGGCTAATAAGAGCATCATGAAAATGGCAAGCAATACCCCATTCTTTAAAATGATCACGCCGAATTGTCAAATGTTGAAGAAAGATCCAAAGCAAAAGTAGAGGCATACAAATCGAAATCACAAACCAAATCCAATCGAATAGTCCAACTCGAGCTCTTTGAATGCTACCATTCGAGTCAGAAATGAATGTCCAAGGTAAAAGTCCAAATGCACGAGAGTAGAAGTAAATTGGTTGGAAAATGTTGAGGAAATTTTCTTTATAAACTGTAACATTTTGCTTGGAATTGGAGTAAATTTCTCGATAATGTGCCAGATTCGACTCTAATATAATAGAAATTGATTTTCTATTTAGACTGGACATTTTTAATACCCAATATTCAATGTATTCTTCAGACCACAAAACTTCGAAGTCCGTTTTTTTATCAATGTGACTTGATGCAATATACTAAAATCGATTGACGCAGTATTCTCATATATATTCAATTATTCATATTTCTAATTTTTTTATTACAACGAAAAATGTAGAATTACCAAGCCCTTCATGTTTTGAAGCAATTAAATTTTATTGACTTGACTTCAACTAAAAATACTGTTATATCTGGCGCTTGACCGGGGGGGCCCCCCCCCAAGCCCAATGTCCTCGTTTTTGGAAGAAGAAAATTCTTCCGATTTGCTAGAGACTTTCACGGAAAAAGTGGGGAACTTTTTTTTTAGCTCACCAAGTTGTGAAATGAGGAGAAATTCTTTCGATTCGCTAGAGATTTTCACCGAAAAAAGTGATCTTCAAAAAAAAAAAAAAGAAATCACCCCAAAATTGTCCTCGTTTTTTCAAAATTGCCCTCGTTTTTCATGTGTCTTACCCACCCCTAATAGAATTCCTGGTGACGCCTCTGTCTCTGTATAAAAATGTACAATTCAAATCTGTTATTATATTTGAAAAATTTCAGATAGGTAAAAAGAATCACGCATCCTTTTCGATTTCTACTTTACGTATTAGCCGAATAAATAAATATAGCTCCAGAACAAAAGTCAATTTTTTCTATATAACAAAACTATTCGAGATTTTACTTTGTGTAAGGTAAAGTATTGGAATCGGTCGAAAAATTAAAACCCATCAAAAATGTGTTTTCTGGGTGTTTTTGGGGCCAGAGAACACGAATCTAGCGTTTTTTCGATGTCCGAATGTATGTGCGTACCCTGTACCCTCTACGCAAAAATTTGTTAACACGATAGCTTTCAAAAAAGAAAAGTAATTCAAAATCTGACTTCACAGGATGATTGGGGGTGCCGAGGAATAGAAACCATTAGATTTTGAGCGACTTTGGTTGATAGAGTGAAGTGTCATGTCTGGTGTGATACCCATGGTCATCCATGGGAAAAATTCAATTTTTCTTCCAAAAGTGTTATTTAATGTATTCTTAAACACTCAAAAATATGTATTGGGGGTTTTTTGGGTACGAGTCAACCGAATATGATGTTTGTTTTGCGATACAAATATATTTCGACACACTTTTCATACAAAAATTTCAAAAAATTAGGATTTTTGTATGGAAGCCATGCCTGTATGATATCGTAATGAGCTGAAACTTTGCACAGGTTACTTTTTTCACACAAAAATAACATTCTGAGGGTTTGAAGAAATTTCAATGGATAATAGGGGTACCTCCAAAACAAATTTTTGGATTTTTTGCTCAAAAAAATTTTTGTATGGAAGGTACCACTCATTTGTATTGAAATCTCTTCAAACTTTCAGAATGTTAGCTTTTTGTGAAAAAAATAACATCTGCAAATTTTCACATGATTACGATATCATACAGGCGTTGAAAAGTCTATCAAAAATTATTTGTATCGCAAAACTTGTATCAGATTCAGTTTTCTCGTGAATTCATTTTACGGTAAAAGATACATAATAAATGCATATTGTGGATCACAGTGCGGAAAAGTTCATCTTACGGATGTAAGACATTTTATTTATTTTTAATCCGACAGTCGAACTTTGGGAAACTTATTTTTTATGCGAAAAAAAAAAAACAGTTGTGTCCGTACGAGCAGTAGTGTATATAGTAGACGTCTTTCCATCCTTTATTCTATCCTATCAAATTGAATCAATAAGGTCGCATAGATGGTGAACGAAGCAGCCATCTGCAAATAGATCGCAACTCTTTTTTCATTACAATATATTATTTCACGCGATATACTAGCGTCCAGCTCAATTTTATTAGTAGCTAATTTTGTAAGTAAAACAAAAAAAAAACATACGTTATATAACAGAGTCCAATCGATATTGAATAGTTCACAAGTGACCACCGGATATCGATATTGTATTTGCCGTGATAGACAGTCCAGCTATTTGATGAGAGGACGTTAAAGTGTATTGAACATATTCTAGAATAATTAAAATTGGTCACCAAATCTTACCGCCATATTAACATGTTTATCATGGCACGAGTTGAGTATCAGGTGTACTAATTTATACATTTGTTTACTCTAAATAATAATGAAAAAAATTACATCGAAAAATAGAATGAATGATTGCATGAATTTTGTTCGTAACCTTAGTAATGATTAAAGTTCCGCTGTACATTATGACTATTGAAATTGCCATGTAATATATTTCCATTGCCAGCTCAGCTCGTGACATCACTTTAATTGTTTCATTTTCTATGAAAATACATCGAAAAGATGCAAGAAATGTTACAAGGGAAAAAATGAATCCAAGCCCAATGTTGAACATGAACTGAAATGGGAAATTCGTTTAAAAATAAAACAATGGTACATTTCGTTAAGAAATAAAATTTGATATAGGACTAGTAATGAGTAGCAGTGGTTTAGTTCATCCATTATTCCAGTTAGACGGTCATATTCTGTGCCAAAAAATTTGATTATATCAATCGCTTCCTTTTTGCCTCGAAGCATTGAACTATCTTTTGGAAAATGTTTTCTAAATGTGAATTTGAAAAAAAAGAAGCCCAGATAAAAAAGGATTAAATGAATTCTATGTGCAATAAAGAAACCTCAGCAATGAGTTTAAAATGTCGAAACGATCACAAAGTAGGAAAATGAGTACAGCATATGATGTATATCGTGCCGCTACGAAGCAGTTTGCAAGAATGAAAATCCACAATCTGGTGATTTCTAATGAGGAAGAATTTTCTGGGCTGAATTTTAAGATGTAATAGGCTATGAATGCCATCACAATGCCCGAAATTAAAGTTGTCAAATACATAATTATAATTTGACAACTTTTTCGCTGGTAATCCAAGTAAATACCAAATCTGGCGATCTGTATTTTTAATAGTTAGAAATAATAATTGTAGATACAAAATAGGATACACTTTTATGATTCAAGTAAGTAACTCTTAGAAACTTTTGGTGAATATTCAATGAAAAAAATATAATTACCTTATTATCGAAACTTGTAAACCCTTTTAAAATGTCTATATAATGCGATCGATTGTACAAGTCACTTGCAATCATTGTCACTTGTAGAGTTAATTGAATGACACTAACACCGTCATTAAAAATAGTGAAAATTCCCCACTCATGAAAATGATCTCGCGAGAGAGCCAGTTTTTGTAGAAAAATCCAAACCAACACCAGGTGCACACAAATTGAAATCATAAACCAAACCCAATCCAAAAATTTAATTTTTGCTTTTTGAATGAAACTATTCGAGTCATAAACTAAAGAAAATGGAAAAAGACCAAGTGCTCGAGCGAAAAAGTAGATTGGTTGAAAGTTTATGATAAAATTCTTCTTAGGCAAACGAATATTTTGCTTCGAATACGAATGGAAATTTGAATAATTCGCCAAATTCGACTCTAATATGATAGATATTGATTTTCCATTTAAATTGGACATGTTAAAAAATGTCTGATTTTCAACGTAAATGAGTTTTTTTAGGGATTGAAAATGAAAATTGATCAATGACAACAAAACGACTATTGATCAATGTGACTTGGCGTAAAACACTAAAATTGATTGACATAATATTCTAATATATGTCTAATTCAGAACTATTTTTCAATACAAACATTAAATGATTGTTATTTTTTACAGTTGCTGAACAAATTCAAGAATGTAATTACAATTAAACTATAAAACGCTCATGTTATAAATCAATCCATATTTATGCATACAATCTGCGCTTACACCATCAAAATTGTACTACACATTTTTTGTCTGTGCATATCAGCAAATCTAATCAGCTAGTGCTATTAATAGTATCTATTCTTTGGTGGATATGATAACTTTGACGAAAACTTTCATTCATTCGTACGTTCGTACATTTGTGGCAAAAAATTCTTAAGTTATTTTTTAATATTTCACATAAAATTGGCGTTAATCGATATGCACTTGAGAATTTAATATATCAATTCGAAATGAACAATAAAGTGAATACAATGCAGTTTAACTGTTAATTATAGATTCAAAAACGCTTTGAATCACAGAGTTGTTTCAAGCGCGTTTTACTGCGCAAGACCTACATATGTCAAACTATGGTTTTTTCCATTTTCCCCAAATAATTTCAGTTCAGTGGCATTTTCCATGTTAAGCATCTATCAAAACATGAGTCTCTCTGCAATTTTTCAACATCTTTCGCACAGACAAGAAAAATCGATTCTGGAGGCACATCCATATACTTTATTCGTGCTAATAAAATAAAAAATTATTTGGAAAGTTGCAATTTTTGTGACAAAATCCTATTAAAAAAATTAATATACTTATTTCAAGTTTACTCACTTACTAAAATTTGATTATAACAAACGAGAAAATACCCAGAATTCCGATGTATTGAAATTATATCTATTCTGATAATGTTGTTGAAAGTATCTTTAGTGGTTGTTATTTGGGTGGGAGTAGCCCATTCTAGAGGCAAGTTATTACATCAAATATTACAGCGTATAATTGGTTTGAAAGTTAATTTTGTATCTTTTCTTTAAAAAAAATAACGTTAAAATAGCCGGAGTCAAATCACCCGAAGCAAATCCAGATGCGAAACGCCTTTACGATGATTTATTGAGTAATTATAATCGCCTGATTCGGCCTGTTGTCAACAATACCGAAACATTGACAGTTTGGCTTGGTTTAAAATTATCACAATTGATGGAAGTGAATTTAAAAAATCAAGTGATGACCACAAATTTATGGGTGCCACAGGTAATATTAGTGAAAAATATTAGAAAAAAAACTGAATCAAAATGACGAACTCTTTTTTTTCTACAGAAATGGTTCGATTATAAGGTAAGATGAAAAAATAATTTCCAAACAGCATAAATTCTACAGTTTTTTTTATTTACATCATGAATACAAGCTTAAATGGGATCCAGAAGAGTACGGAGGCGTTGAGATGCTTTATATACCATCGGAACATATTTGGTTGCCTGACATTGTTCTCTTTAATAATTGGGATGGAAATTATGAGGTTTGAAGAACAGTCAACGTTCATTTTTTCTCATATTATTGAAATTAAATATTTTGTTGTCTATGTTTAGGTTACACTGATGACGAAAGCCACATTGAAGTACACAGGAGAAGTATTTTGGGAGGTATTTCACATGAAGCTAATCTTGAAATGTTGAAAAAATAACGATAAAATTATCTGAATGTTTAGCCGCCTGCAATTTACAAGTCATCGTGTGAAATTAATGTCGAATATTTTCCTTATGACGAACAAACTTGCTTCATGAAATTCGGCTCGTGGACCTATAATGGAGCCCAAGTTGATTTACGTCATTTGCATCAAGTAATTAATAGCTATTTCGTTTGTTAATTTAAGAAAACTATACCAACCTATCCAATTTGATATCAATTATATCCAGGTGCAGGGAAGTAATATCGTTGCATTGGGAATCGATTTAAAAGAATTGTATCCGTCGGTTGAATGGGACATACTGGAAGTTCCGGCAGGTCGCAATGAAGAATACTATCCCGAATTTTCTGAACCATTTTCAGATATTACATTCAAGTTCACATTGAGACGAAAGACGTTATTCTATACAGTTAACTTGATAATTCCGTGCGTTGCTCTGACATTCCTTACAGTTTTGGTGTTTTACTTGCCTAGTGATTCTGGGGAGAAGGTAAACCTTTTTTCAAAGAAGTCTTTCAAAATGCATTCTAATTTAAAATGAGTTCTCTTCTTGTGAAACTAGGTCACTTTGTGCATTTCAATTTTGGTGTCGTTGACTGTGTTCTTTTTGCTTTTGGCTGAAATTATTCCACCCACATCACTTGCAGTTCCTCTGCTTGGCAAATATTTGCTGTTTACCATGACATTGGTATCGTTGTCTGTTTGGACAACGGTGTGCGTTTTAAATATTCATTTTCGGTAAGCGAATGGGTTTTTTTCTGGTACTTTGTAGAAACTATTCTGAAAATTCAAATTTTATTTCTACTCAATAAAATAAAGATCACCGTCTACACATAACATGTCATCGTTTGTGCGAAAATTTTTCTTGGAATTTTTGCCAAAACTAATGATGATGCGACGCACTAAATACTTAATGCCCGATTACGATGATAACGCACCATTCCATGGATATATCAATGAAATGGATGTCAGGTTGGAGCAAAAAAAAATCTTCTTTATATTAAAACTACTTCATGCATTTTTTTTATTGCAGAGATAGCATGAGTGATTTCACCAGTGACTATAAAATCGATGGTCAAGATGGTAATTTTGAAAATATTGCTTCAAATGTGCCACATACATCTGGTAAGAACTCTCCGTTCGTTCTTTGCTCATCATCATCCATCATGTCTTACGTTTACTTTTTACTTTGGTTTCATCATAACATTTGATGTTGTAAAATTGGCACGTTCATCATCGTTTTTAGTTTGAGAAAAAAAAGTGCATAAGTTTTTCTTTTCGTTCCGTTTGAAATTTGTTATCTTGTGTCAAGTTCGCTCGAGAAATAAAGACCAACCGTATGTGACATTCACATTCTGAAACATTTTATTATCGAGTAATTGAATCTGTTCCCTTTTTTTCGTTTCGACAATGATTGAACATTGTTTAGAGTCGAATGTGCAGAATTTTTTCCTGGCAACTTCTATGAACGCACAAGTCTGCATGAAGACTTTGATTTAATAAACCGGAATAAATTAGATAGTTCGCGAAAAACCATTCATCAAATGCTCAATCAATTGTCAACTTGTTTAGTTTTTCTCTCTCTCTCTCTCTATTTTTTCACATCTCTTACTCATCTTTTCAAATAGAAAGTAAACAAACATTTATTATATATTGGGAAAGATGAGAATGTAATGTTTTGGCATGCATTTAAAAAAACGTTTCAATCTCTTGTTTTCTGAACGTCATTTGTGATTTAAAATCTATCTTAATCTCTGTCCTCTATACTTTCTCTATATGTGTATGTGTTTTTTAAATAATATGTCGTTACGGTGTACTTGTTGCCTGTTCTTCTTATTCGCTGAATAAAAAAAAATTAAATGCAACAAACTCCATCATGTATCAACATAAAAACAAACAAGTAAACAGACCAGCTTGAAATTAAAAATCTTTTTTCAAATTTAGATGACGTAAAAATAGCTTTGAGTGTGTTAACTTCTTTTCTCTTTTTTTTTTTTTTGCTTCAATGTTTTTTATACAAGGTTTGTAATGAAGAAATGTATTTCTAATTTATTTTCTTTCTCATCGAATTTCGGACAAAATTGCAGCTGATTCTGACTCAGACAACATATTTCCCCGGAAATTGACGCCAGACGTGTTGCAGGCATTACGTGGTGTTCGATTTATTGCTCAACATATAAAAGATGCGGATAAGGATAACGAGGTAAATTATTATTGCTTCAAATATCTAATAAGCTATAACAATATGTTCGTGCTTTAGGCTGTTCAAGAGTGGAAATTCATTTCGATGGTTTTGGATCGATTTCTATTGTGGTTGTTTACAATGATTTGTATCGGCGGCACACTGGGCATCATTTTTCAAAGTCCATCGTTGTATGACACGCGTAAATCTTTGGCACAGGAACTTAGTGAAATTGTCCTCCATGCGGATGGTGCAATTGATAGCCGCAAATTAACTATTTTTGACGAACCTTTGGGCACTACATAAATTGTCAAAAGCAAATTCGCTTGATACACTCAAGTTTTACTATTTGTATTACACATATGTTTTCTCAAGGAAAAACAAAATAAATCAACATAACGGCAATATATTGTTAACATTTTACCATGGAGCACAGAGAGAGGCAACGTATTTACCTATTGATAGAACACCAAAGCAGTATTCATTTACGTAGATCGAATTAGTGAAATAAAAATACCAACAAAATGATAATTGAAATGATGTTACACTTACAATAAAAATATATATACGAATTAATTTCGGTGCTGTTTCATTACAAATATAGAGATTGAAGAAATCTAACTTAAACTTCTCAACAGTTGAGATAACTTAATCTAATTTTGATATTGGAACCAGGGACCGGGTCGCGTATAATTTTATACTAGCATAAAAAACGCAGGCAGTATAAATATACAAAGTATAAATGCAGACGCAACGTATCCATCGCCTTTCGTTATGTATGAAGCATGCGAATACATGTTCGTGTGTGCATGTGACCATTGAGAGACGCACGCACATACATTGTATTTACTGAGCGCAGCACAAAGCGAACAGCGACGGATATGTTGCGTCTGCGTTTATACAAAGTATAAATATCTCGTATGATTCTATATGCGACCCGGTCCCTGATTGGAAAACAACAAGGAGATTTATTCTATTCTTCATTATTTTTCTTCGGTTTTTCGCTTTTTTTCGTTCTCAAGAAGTTTCCTTACTGACTATGAAAAGAGATGTAGCAAAATAAATATGGATAAAAAAAATCAGCATACAACAACTTGATTGATAATTGGGTCGCCTGGAAATGTGATACAAGAAGGATTTCGATTCGAAATGATTGCAGCTGTTTGTTTAAGTTCAAATATACATTTGGCTCAATGAAACGATTGAACGATACCAATGCAAATTTCTGAACAGGCAAAAACTTCAACACAAACATCATCTGTGCTTTCTTACGCTCCTCAGAGACATGCAACAACAATCATGAAAACAGTTGTAAACCTATTTTGAATTTTAAATTCATATCTTTCGATAAAATTGTTTTAGAAGTTTCTCAGTCGTGTTGTTTGTGTTTTACATTTAAAAGTTATGTTTAATTCATAAGCTGAATCGTGCAAGCCAAATGTGAATAGTTTTATTGGCAAAATTCACAGCAAATCGTACTGAAATTTGTCGATTGGAATGAGATATATATTTTTTTCCGCTACTTTCTCTTTCCAGTTCATCAAGTTGTTACGAAATTCGCATTCATTCCAAAATAAATTAAAGTTGAAAATTCAAATAAGAATTGCATACTTAAACTGGATTAAATTCCTTTTTGTTTAAATAAATACGATTTTATTCAATTATGTCGCAAATACATTTATTCATTTTACAACATTTTTATATTCTTGTTTCTTTTTAAAAAATCGAATTCAAAACTATGTAACAAAAGTCATGCCAATTGTTACCCTATTCGTTCAATGAAAATTTTGCAGTAGCAATTCTTCTATTTATCTTGGACACGTTCTTCGTTGGGACTTTCTGTCGCATTTTGACCTACAACATCTGTGCAAATGTGTCGACTGGCTGTGGTTTCGAACACGTATCCATATGATATTCAAAAAAGTAATGCAAAGCATTGAATGCTAGGGTGGGTTAATTTCGCTGCCTTCAGACGCATGGTCCGTTGCCAATGTAACTGGTTCGACTATTATCATTCTTAGATGAGATGTTTGAGATTTTAAAATATCTTTTTTCTTAAAATAAAAGGATGGAGGCATTGGGTAGTAAACAACTTGCAAGTGCAATCAATGGTCTCGTAATTTTGGTTGACTATGTGGCAATATCCAGTTGTACGAAGTACGTAGAAATGTATCGGAAATCATTCCATCAATTGGATATTATTTGGCGAAATTCATTACGAATTTTTATCTCGATGTTAGTCAAATTGAATTTATTGCATTTGGATTCGGTGCTCATATTTCCGGTGACACGAGTTGTACATTAAATGGTGCTATTAATCGCATAACAGGTAATGCATATAAAAATGACACAATATTCGATTTCAATGATAAAAATGAATATTAATTAGGGCTGGATCCAACCGCTGATAATTTCAATGGAGGCGGTATGAACAAAACTTGCGCCTCATTTGTGCAAGTATTACACACCGATACACAAAAATATGGAAACCAAAGTTTACGGACTTTTATGCAAGCAAATATAGTAATAACCAACCTGGATGCACGCATAATTACTGTGACCATACCAAACCAATTTATTACTAGTTTGCGTCAACGTTTTCGCAATATGGATTTATTGCGTTCGAATAAGCCCATTTTAAGTTGCATAAGTCGCTTTGGTATGATGGTAAAAGTGGTGATTTCTGTGTTAATGTGGCAACTTGCTTCCCATATGCTCCTTAAACTATTATCACAACAACAGCGTGTGCCTATAGATGTCCAATACTTCCATCATACCCCTATCCACCACCAAAAAGACGAATAAAACGAAAACCACAACATCGAACATCACATAATCAAATTGTCGAAGACTGTATCGCCGAAAGCCAACACCGTGTCCATGTCGGTGCCAATGAAAATGCAGACGACATTGCAAATGCTGCTCCAAATGATAAATTGACATGAATAAATTGATCAACTACTGATGACCAATAAAAATATGTTTTTTTGCTGATTAACCAAGTTGAAAAATTATAACTATGAACTCATATCGAACTACATTTCAGTGTGAAATGTATGTGTGTATTTTCTACGTATCCTAAAATATCATTCATATAAATGTGGTTTTAAATCTTTCTCAAATGAAGAATGAATCAGTAAATCATCGTTTAATCACGATGTATACTAATGCAAAATTTTGATTATCTAGATAATTCTCTAAGATAACTCGTCGCACTGTATACTAGGTTATGAGTTTTCTCTTTGGTTGATAGAGTTTTTGAGTTCTCCGTCATTACATCAATTGATGGTAGTTCTCTGGCCTTTGAGATAAATTTTAATGCGAAACATGCCTGTTTTCAAAATAAATGTATCAAACATTTTGGTTAAAAGAATATCTGTAAATTTGTTACCTGCAAGTGATACGTACATTAGGTTATGCTTCATTCCAAATGGTATCTAATACAAAATAATAGAAGTAAATATAAGTAGTAACAACAGTAATTAACAATATAAATGTTTTGAGTGCCCCGACAAATGCCATCGTTGGATGTTCATTGTTCAATATTCAATATTTGCTTGTAAAGCAGTTCGACGAGATTATTCTTGACACGAATACCAGTGTTATCATCTAAAAATGGATATGCATATCTGTAACCTAAAAATAAAAACAACGGGTGAACAATTAAACCAAAAAACGTATTCACTTAATTACCCGTTGCATAGATAACAACTGAAAAATGTTCGTATGTTCTATCATTTAACTCCATATTCTGTGAAACTTTTAACTTTGCCTTTAAACGAAATACATTCTGAACTTGCTCCAGGATTACTGCCAACATAAGAAATCAAATTTATATTACTACTAGAAAAGTTTCGATGAATTGATCTTAATTCAATGAAAAATTATTGAAGAAATAACATCTCAAGGGTACTGACACGAGTTCAATGTGTACTTACGCGTAGCAAACACGTCTGATAGAGAGAATGTGTTATTAACAAATAATCAAAATTCTTTCTCTTTGGAATTTGCAATTTTGAGTAATACCAACACGTGAATATTCAGTACACAAAGGTATAAAAGTTTGGTAAACTGAATTATGAATTCAATACATATCTTGAGAGAAAAACAAAAAGCATAAGAAGTGCCCTTATTTTATATAATTGCGGTGGAAAAAATGCTGAAAGAAAATAACAACGTTTTAAAATTTTACGTACAATTTAGAGATGTTGTTAATTACTTTGATGTAAAGAAAAAGTCGAAAAATGTCAAAAATAATTTCAACGTATACACTCGTATATAATCTGATGATTTCAATGGATAGAATTGTTTTATCATTAAGTTCGAAGCAGAAAAATATTGCATGTTTGGCTAGATGTTTGGATTAAAAAGCAAATAATTATAGTATAAAATTGAGACTCACATATGTACGCAAAAGTCATTGCAATTACACAATGACCATGAGACAACATTTAATTTAATTTACTAAATGCTAAATGTTTCATGTTTTTTTATCGAAATGTTATCAAAAAAATGTCGGTGAGTGTTTTCAAACTTGATGTTATAGACATTCGAGCGAAAGGTATCATTGTGATAAGATTTGTTAATTAAAATGAAACCCTCTGAAAATCTAAAGAAATATTACTATTGGATAGGAATTTTACAATATGAATCCCATCAGGGTCGAATTTTCACCTTCGCATTGAATTGTATTTTCTTAACATTTTCAATTATACAATTGGTCACAACATTTTGGTTTTTCTCATTCGATGCACAAAAGTTTGAAGAATTTGCCGGGTCTATGATAATGTGGCAATCTTCATTACTGCAAACATTATGGTATGTTATTTCATTAGCGTTTGGCGGAGGCAAAACATTCTTTCACTCTTCGCTAAGCTTGATAAGATTATTGAAGAAAGTAAGTACAAATACATTTTGTTTATTTTGCCAATCTATTGGCCGAAGTAAAACTCAAATTCTTTTGACATAGAAAGCAGCGATCCAAACGTTGATGTAATTTATCAAAGAAATAAATCTAAAGTGAATAAACTTACAACGAGAATCGTTCAAATTATGACATTTGCAATAGGGATTTTCCTCTGCATCCCAATAACAATTACAACGATCAAATATATCTTATCAGATTATAACACTCAAACATTTCAACAGATTTATTTGGCCTATTTATCTTTTCCGAATTTAGTTTAAAATCGATTTTATATTTTTTTCTTCTGTATATTTTAAAAGGTGTCCATTTGATACAAAAACA
>NW_022200123.1:841712-875019 GCF_009176525.2 Contarinia nasturtii | reverse complement strand
TTTTTTCTTCTGTATATTTTAAAAGGTGTCCATTTGATACAAAAACACCAATCGGATATTTGGGATCCACTTTGATTCAAGCCGTATCGATGCCTGCATTATTTTGGATATACATATTTTTCCTCTTTTTCACTATTGGATTTTGCACATTTGTTGCGGCATTTGTTTTGGATATTGAAGAAAAATTACTTCAACTACATGCGCAGCTCACTGTAGCAACGGAGAGAAATTCGATTGACAACGACCAATTGGAATTTAAGAAGAAATTTATCGATATTGTTAAATTCCATTCAGAGGCGAAGGCGTTAAGTCTTTTTATTAATTTTTCACTGCTTTTATTTTAATTGCTTATTTGAACAATAGGTTTACAGACGATTTTTCAAACATGAATAGCATTTATATGTCTTGGTTTTTTATATACACATTGATATCTTTGTGCTGTTTTTGTCTACAAATCAACATGGTAATACGTGGAGCATCATGATTTATTTAGATTTAAAACGATTTGATTTTTTGAATGTTTCGATGGGTTACAGTTTTTGGAGGCTCAGAAATTTGATGGTGTATTGCAGTTCCTCAGTCCCAGCATTGGACTCATATACTACACCTTTTTAGTTTGTCATTTTGGCAATATGTTAACGCAAAGTTTAAATAATGTAAATAGCGCAGTTTATCATCTTGAATGGTATAACTTACCTCAAAATTTGCAAATTAGACTCCCAATGGTGATTTCGATTACCCAAAAAGAAATATACCTCAAAATATTTGGCAACATTCATTGCAACTATGAAGTTTTTGCACGGGTATTTTCAACAAAAGAGTTCCAAACAATTTTTGCTATACATTTTATTTGGACTTTATTCATTTATAGATACTCAAAACGGCATTTTCTTATTTTTTAATATTAAGACGATTTAGATTAAAGTGATTTACTTAGAGTTTTCGATGTTATGCGTGAATTTCAATTTTAAATATGATTTGAAAGTGCTTATGTGTAAACACCAGAAAAAATACGTTTAAATCAGTAATGTGCGAAGGGGGGGTTTACTCCCCCTGTGATTTGGATGAGAAATTTTTTTTCGCGAAAATTATTCGAATTTGCTCGGGTTTTTGATTTTAAAAGTGAAGACCTTTTTTTAGCTCATCATTGTAGAAAATTGAGGAGAATTCTTTCAATTTCCTAGGGTTTTTAGGTTCCGAGCGGAGAAAATTCTTTCGATTTGCTAGGGACTTTCGTCTCAAAAAGTGACTTCCATAAAAAAAACGAAAATCTGTCTGATTTGCTAGAGAAATTTTTGGTTTAATTTGTCCAAATAAAACTATGAATATGAAATATTCAATTTGACAATTTGAAATTATAGCAAATTTTACTTATTAAGAACCATAAAATACGAAAATCCGCGGTTGATATTCTGGAAAATAAGTTGATGAATTGTGATTTTGAAATCGTACTGAATGAACTTCATTTTTTTAAATTACACAATAATCTTACAATTTTGAAAGCTTCGCGTGTTAACGCAACTCTTCCGAAACCTTGCAGAATGATTAACTTCTGTGCGTTGATCATGATTGTTGGTATCATTCGCTGGACGTGAGTTGGGAATGAGTACCAGTTGCTGTTACAAATAGCATCGTTTAAATCGTTGAAACAACTAGTTACATTTTCGCCAAACTTATAAAATCGAAAGCAAATTTAAAATTGTTTTTATCTAAATGATTTGGAATCAAACTTAAATACCTCGCAAAAAAGGAAATTTGCAGCAAACGACCAAAATATTAAAATCAATAAGCTAATCAGCTCAAGGTAATCGTCAATGTTTTCCGACTATTTTTTCGGGAGAATATGGGTTATAAACCGAATTATTTAAATATATTTGAAACCCCCACACTTTCTTATAATAGTAAAAATGCAATACCAATTTTGCCTGAACCATCAGCAGTGTACTGCAAATTGTCGAAATACTCCACAAAAAGTACAATGTTATAACAATATCGTAAGTTTTCATATAATCAAAAGTGAGCCTGAAAAAAAACTAAAACTGTACTTTTTATTCACAATTAAATGATGAAGTATACTAAACTGTTTAATTTTAGTGTGAAAATCTATAAATTTGCCAAGCCTATGCATGAATTTAGTTTCATTTGTTACGTTTCTGTTGAGAAAGTTCATATCTGTTTTGATGTCTCTGGTGAAAGACATTAACATAATACACGATCCGATTAAGACATTTAAACTACATCCCGCCGCCAATATAAAATAATAAATTGATGAAAACTGAATGAAGCATGCAATTAAAAATGTGGATGGTGTCTTCCATTCAAATGGTAACCTAAAATCATGCAAATTCCATATTTAATTTTCTTTTGGAAAACAAAAGTTTTATACTTACCACATGAAAAACGGCAAATGAAAAATCTCACTGCCCTTATATGATATAAAATATCCAAAATAACTTGCTACAAACGGCGGTAAAGTAATACCGAGAACTGACACTTTTGAAAATGCAAAACGAAATATCTTAGCCAATTTATTGACTCTTTCAGTTGCGTCTATGTAAATTGCAATCGATTTTGGTCGTTTCATTCCTGCAAATGTCGTTTCAATATCAAATTACCACACATTTTTTTACACATAATTAAAACTTACGTTCTTGTACAACGCCTTCGTAATCTTCCATTAAACGAAAAACGGTCTGTCTTTTTGAATAAATTATAAAATAAGTGAAAAAAAGATGAGTTGCTGTTGCAACTGAATAGAAAGAATCGGCATATTCGTTGAAATCTTTTGCTTCAAACAGGAAATATAGCCAAAGTGGTATGATACATTGAGTAATAAAAACGAAAATGATCAGTTTTTTAAGTTTAAATCGATTTTGTGTCGACTCTTCAGGCCATATACACAAAGAATCAAACATTTGTCGAGTGGTTTGAAAAGCTTTCATCGCGTAGAGTTGAACAAATGGGTAAGACCTTTTCAAAACACAAAACTTGGTCGTTTTTTAAGAACTAACACTTCCGAAAAATCTTAATTTGATTTAATTATCTTGATTTCTTCTCGTTGCCACTAGACTTTTTAAATACCTAATCTCAACTGAGATACCATACGTTAATTGGGTCTCAATTTATATGGTGGCAAATTACCAATCAACCAAATTAAAATCGATTTTAAGTATTTATAGGAAGAATATTTCGTTTCACTTTGAAAAGCACTACGCTCTAATTGGTTTGAGCTTTGATAACTTCTTAACTCCGAGAGAGAACCTTTCAAATGAATTCCCATGGTTAAGGTTCGTACCTTTATGTTCAAAAAACATGGAAATCAATTCACATGTGCTTCAAACAAGAGGAAATGCGATAAAAAGTAACATGCTAACGAAATATTTGAAATGACTTTATTTATTGACGCGGAAAAGGAATCTTTTAGAGAAAAATAATAGATATCTATAAAAAAAGTTGTGTTGCGCTTATATATGATGATTCTTAGGATGATTCATATTTAATTTCAATAGTTTCTTCTATGAATTTCCCTTTGAATTACGTAGGAAATTATATTAATCATATCTTGAAGAAATATCGAAGAAACCATCAAACCATAAAAAAAAGAAACAGAAAACCAAGGAAATTGACAAAGTATACGCCATGCAGATAAATGATTTTCTGAGTCACAGATTGAATTTAAAATAAATTACATCATATTGTAGTCTTTTGAATATAACGAAATGATACATTCATTATGAGTTATTATTGGTCCATCTGTCGAAGTTTCCAGTTTGAGATGCAGTAATATTGTAATATGATTTTACTACTTTCTTTCAAAAATCATCAAAAATATGATGTATTATTTTGTTGTAGGCTTTACTACTGTTTCAGTGTCTTACAATGCATTTAATATCTTCCAAACCATTCCTTATCTCAAAAAATTATTGCTACAAATATGTAAAGTAACATTTCAAATCGAATGACGCATAAAATTAAGCCTATTAAACAGAGTACTCATAAAACAACAATTTGTGTGACAATGACAATAGCACAATGTATCAAACACAAAACAAATGATCCTAGTAAACATTTCATGTAAAAACGTATGAAAGCAATCAAGTGAAACGAAAAACATGTTTCGTAACGCATATCAAAAAGGTGGCTTTTTCACGGTATTTTATTCGATTGGACGAAATCCGTTAAAATATTGGAAATGTCAAATAAAAGAAGGCCATTGCAAAAGAATTACCGACGAGGATTTAAATTCGCTGGTACTGGAATTGATAGGCGCAAATGTGTCTACGTGTTTAATTACAACTCCAATCGAACCATTTAAATCGCTTGGCATTAAAATGCCATTCATAACAATAATTTTGAAAAATCTTCATAAATATTGTACATTCGAGATTGAGATTCGTGACAGTTTGAATCAATTACGTCGTTTTCAAGCGTCAAATTTTCAACCATACACTCGAACCAACATGTTTTTTACGGTATTTCCGTTGCGGTTGTTGGCCAACGGATGGAATAAAATTGAAATTAATTTGGCCGATTTTACACATCGTATATATGGTACACGGTACATTGAAACTGTTCGAATTCGCATGAATGCAAATATTCGGTTGCGGCGAATTTATTTTACGGATCAATTATATTCGGAAGGAGAAAAACCACTGGAATATCGACTCATCGAACGAAATAAATCGCATGCTGAAAATGAGGAACTAAATACAGCCCACTCATCGGACTGAAACACCATTTACTTGCATGCACAAATCATTTATAATAGATAGAAAGCGTTAATAAAGTTAGCAATAAAAGCGGTTACATCGCGCTTGTCGTCCATATTCACACAAAATATCCATTTATCACATTTTTAATTGAATTTTTCCATTTTTAATTGTTCGTTCTATGCAGTCGTTGCACGACATTGTACCGCATGAATTGTATACACATCTAATTAAACTGCATAACGAAAAAGTTCAAAACACAACAACACATCGAACAAATAAAGAATTCAGGCAAAAACTCAAGTTTGTTTAAAGAATTGTTGGCGTGCATTGAAATGATGCTGGAAAAGATGCGGACTCGCTTGAACAATACATTTACGGCACTAACTCCTTTGATTACTTTTTTATTATTATTTTTTTCTCTACTTCTGCTTCTTCTTCATTTTTTGATGTAATTTGTCTCAACTACATAATTACGGTGAGAACAACAAATGAAACTTATTTCTTGCTTGCAACAATTTCGCATTTCATTTATTACATAGAAGAATGTGAACGCATTCGAACATTCTTGCTTCAAGAAATGAATGTATGAAATATTTACTTTAGAATCCATTATGCGGATTTATATATATTTATTGGATGACGTCTTAATTTGAAACAATACGCTTGCCCCTCGCCAAATTGAATGCAATTTCTCTGGAAACAATATCAATAAAATTCCAATTAAAACTTTCTTTTCAACCGAATGGTGGGGAAAAGTAAAATCTCACAGTTTAGTGAGCTTTCCGCTTGAATTCAGCCAATTAAAATATAGTTCCATATTTAATTGCAATTTTCTTCATTTCGCGATTTAATGCATCGGACCTTAATCCAATTCGCTTCAGTTCATTAAATTTGATATAATATATCAAAGTATATGCACTTACCTTTCATTCACACTCATTTCCGTTGAATACCAACATCCAACATCCAATACTGGAAATGAAAAGGGCGACAGTAAGAGAGTCGATTCCTTAAAAACAATCTAAGTCCAGTGAATCTTTCTTTTTCGATTCAGGGCTTAAGTTGACGATAAATTTTAACCAATAATACAAGTTTTGACACAATAAAAAATTCTTTATGCGTTGACCTGACCGTCTCAAGTAAAGCTATGGAAAAAACTTGATGAGTGATTTTGATTGAAAACATTCTAATTTTTTTGTTTTGTTCACACCCCAAACACATATTTAGAAGAATTGATCGTTTCAGCAAATCCTCGCTCCGACAAAATAGATCTATAACACCATTATTTATTGCGGTGAAGTTTGTTTTTATTTTTCTCTTTCGGTGACTACATCATGTGGCATTTAATAAGAGAATTTTAGATCAAATTACCAACACTTGGTACGGTTAAGCATAAGGACTGGTGTTGGTAAAATGCAATGCGTTTGCACGCTAATAACGACCTAAATCACCATCACCACAAAACAAAATGCAATTAATCATTTTGCAAGAAACAAGAAAGACACTTGGTGGCGTGCGCGCGCGTGTGTGCTCGCTCGACCAAATGCAAAAGAAACCACCACCAAAGTCTTATTCTTTTTGTGGTTGTGGCGTAAATTTTCATTTTTCATTCCCTTCGCTTATGTCGTTGTTGCTATTTATTTTAATTCGTTGCGCGAGTGCGACGCTGATTAAATTAGCTATAGTGGCCGGAGTTCGTGTTACTATGCGACCAATAAAATGGCGTTAAAATTTGCTTGACGATAATGAATTTACTGCATTTGCACAAATGAAGACACTGTTTTTTTCTTTCGGCTTTACAGTCAATTTTTCTTCCTTTTTTTAAAGCTTGTCTGCCATACAAATAAAAACGCTTGCGGTTCGTTTTTTTCACAACTTTGAAGCAAGTCGGTGAAAGAAGAAAACAATAGAATACAATATCAAACGATAGCTATAATTAATTTTGAAACGCACTCAAAGAAATTATTTGTTTTTCTTCAGGAACTTTTTGTTTTCATTCGTTTTCGTTCGCATCCAAGTAGACACGAGAAGAATAAGAATGCATGAAATCTGTCTATTTGTAAGTAAGAAGCACGAGAACACTTGACAATGCAATATGTAATTTGTAAATGTCATTTTTTGAAATACAATGATGAAGAATCTTTAGCTTCCATCACGTGCACTCTGCGATGAAGTACTCTCACCACCAGCGAACATATTCTACAATCTTATTTCAATGCAATAAGTTGGTCGTTGGAAAACGTAATACGTTTAATCTACAGTAAATGTTTAAACGTTGAAAAAAATGCCATAGAATGAACCGAACAAAACCAAAAGAAGTTATCAAAATGACTCAATGTATGAAGTTGAGTCTTTCTTCAGGAACTTTGCAATTTAAAAAATACGTTACTCAATCTGATTTGAGCAAATTTGCATTAACAACGGCCACGAAAAAAAATACAATTGCACTTCACGCGCCTTTAATTATGGCAGAATAAGAAATATTTTATGCATTTTTCCTCACTATCTTATCTCCGCTCTTTTGGCACTCTTGCAATTATTTCCAGACGAAGAATATTTCGGAGGATTTATTTCGCTGCATTTTTTTGAAATGATGTGGACTGAATCTAAATTAATTTGCGATGACTTTAATTGTAGCAGATTTTCCATTTCACTGTGATGAATGAAATAGTTAAGGCCCAAATCTAAATGCGCTTTCTTGTTGGAAGTATGATAAAAAAAGTCTCATATATCATTTTTGTCGTCGTTAATTTCTCCCTCTCTTTCTAGCCGGTTCCGCAATTATTAATCAAAGTGCAGATAAAAATGTCCAAAATGAAAGAATTTTTAAATGGTTCGTCTTACCATTTTCAATGGTATCCATTTCGAAGCGCGATGCATGAAAGAAAATTAGAATTTCATCAAAGACCATCTTAGCAATTCACAACGGAATTTATGAATTATTGATGAGACCTTTAGGCTTTCATCATCGATTAAACCCCCCAATATCAGCACGATATTGGTTTTTTTTTCTTGACAAACTGCTCAATTTTTGTGACACAATTCCTGTCATGTGTCTTCAATCCATTTTATCTACTGAATAGCATCATTTTTTTTATCCCTATTGCGTCCGATGTGTATTCATTATTTTGATATGTATTTGCAAAATGGCAAAAAAAGAAACTTACTGAAGTGGCAAATTACATTGAACGAATAAAAAGTATGCTATGAAAAATTATGAATCGCTTTGAACGAAGAATATATGAATCGTTGCGGCGAAACAGTAGCTCTTATTTTTCTCCAAATAATACTGCAACATGAAGTTTTTTTCACACGGTTTATTTGTTGTAATACAACAAATAAACTATTCATAAAAAACTTTATGTTGCAGTATTATTTGGAGAAAAATAAGAGCTACTCTTTCGCCGCAACGATTCATATGCTGTGTTTAATAGTGTCCCCGGGGAAATATTTGACATCAAAGAATGAGGAAACAAACGGTAAGGTTTAGTAAACATACGATACTCACTTGGCGTTGAAATAGAAATGGTTGAGTTGTGAATAAATAAAACAACATGAAATTCCACGTAACTAGATTCATTTTATTAATTTCCTGGATTTCGCTTATATTGTTTTCTATAAATTTTCACCTAAATTTTAGTCTAAACAGAGAATCACTTTGATTTAAAAAAACTTAAATTTTGATGGTGTTATTTTGTTTTTCTTAATCCAAATTTAAAAAAAATCATTGAAGCAAAAATCAAGACTTACAATGAAAGATTTCCCTTCAAATTCAGAAGTTATAGTTAACTATGACATAAAATTGATGTTCAATAAAGTAAAGAGAGCTTTACTATGAATACTGTTTTGTGACGTTCAACATCGATTTACAGAAGTGATTATTTTAAAATGTATATGGTTTACGACTGTTGTGTTGAACATTAAAATATGTAAATGTTGTTAATTGTGTATGAGGCGATGAAATTGTATGCTAATGTTTAAAATGCAAGTGTGTTTGTTTACGAATGTATTATTATTCTTACGGAATTAAATCTGCATTTGTGATTGATAAAACATACATTTGCTACTACATCTGCATATGCTTGATATCTCAACTTTTGTATTTGTGGTGTTGAATCCAGTAATTTGTTTGTCGGCATGGTTATAATTTTAGTTTTGAATTATTGGTTATTACCACCGTCATATCGTCAATGGAGTCGTGTATTATTGTTTGTATATCAGTATGTGAGTTATGTGTTGTTTTGATTCGACAAAAATTTAATATTTATTGTGAAGACTTAAATTGAAAATTTGCTTCGCGATTATCGACAGCTCAGTGTCGATTGGTTGAGTGTCATCATACAAGCTGGGTGCTTCGCACAGTATGACGAATGTACCAAAAACAGATGCCAACATAAAAAGCCACAAAAACAAACGATCCAACACCATGGCAACGAAGCCCCAATCTTGATCTTCCTACAAACCGACAAATGAAATGGGAAAGCCAAAATAAAAGACAATTGAATGGTTTTTAAAGTTAAAACAAAATCCATAAAATCATGGATCTATCACCAATGACATCAGGATTAACATGAAATTCACAATACAAACTATATCGATATAAAAAAACGCAACTAGCTTACCGCATTAAATTCATCAACCTTTTGCATTCGATGTTGAATGAACATGACATTGTGCATTGCTTTTTCCAATTCGAATGGGTACTTTTTGCGTGGTGCCATGTCACTTAGTGACTCATTTAAGCCAGACATTACGGACGGCAATCCATTGTAGCCGCTTGCATTGCCAAAAGCACTCATCAATGCACCGCTAAAACGATTTGTTGCTATTGTTGTGTGTAATCCATTGCATCCACGTCCTTGCATCGCTCGAATTGAATCGGGACTCGAACCGCCCGAATTTAATTGCATTTCGGCTGTTAATGCTGCTGTAAATTTGGACTTTTTCATTTTGATGCCATAGTTGATTTTCTTTGCGGCCAAATCACGAAGCAAATCTTTTGGCACACGCATCAATAACAATCTCGGTAGTATTTTTATGAAAAAACTTCGAACCCATGGTGCCATTTTATGGGTGCTTGGCTTTCGATAGTGTATATTCAATATTATAATTGTGACCAATACACTCAGCCCGACCAGCACCATAGTAAAGAGGAGATATTTTCCAAGCAACGGTAATGCCAATGATGTTGACGGTATAATTTCCGAAATCAGCAAGAAAAACATAGTTTGAGACAGTAAAATACTGATGCAAAGGGCAATCTTTTCACCTGAATCGGCTGGCAAATAAAATACCAACACAGACAAATACGAAATGCCAACACACGGAATGATTAAGTTAACCGTGTAGAAAAGGGTCTTTCGCCGCAATGTGATGTTGAAAAAAATATCTGCAGAACATAATAAACCGATGAGAAAAATACATTAAAAAAAGTATGTAAATATATATTATTTTAATATAGACATCAATGGGTTGTTCCGTTCGCTTTTGAACGCGATATTTACACCTCTTTATATTGCTTTTCCCGTTTTTGACGATTTTGATCAATCACCAAACAAATTGCAATGCTCAATATATTCCCGTCAATTTTCACACATGTACTTTTTTAATGACATCAAAATGTAACGTTACAAGTGTATTTGAGCGTTGAATTCTTTTCATATTTCATCTCATGTTGGCCAATTTTCGATTACATCATTTGCCAAACGTTGGCAATCAATCATCTTACACAACAAATGAGAATATGGAATGGGAAATAGGAAAAAAGGAAAAAAAGGGGAGAATCGCTTACCCGGATATGGTTCAGCGCAGCATGAATAATATTTTTCATGTCTTTCGGCCGGTACACCTAGAATAAGGAAAACGTTGTAAAAGAACGACGATTTTTATGTATACGTGTACATATTTCGTTCATATTATTATTGCATACCTAAAACATCCCATTCAACACTCGGATAGAATTCTCGTAAATCGATGCCTAAGTCCACTTTATTATCGTCTTTCGTTTGATTTATGTGCTTTAAATCAATCTATGTGTCCCGTCCAGCCAAACGATGAACGATAGCAAAAAGAGAAGAAAAAAAATGAAAAAAAAAAACATCGAAAGAAATTATAAGATTGAATAACAAGCTAACATCCATTTCAAAAACAACATTCATACATTCTTTCGGTTGTGTTGAAGCTGCCGTACTATAGTAAATCACAAGAGATCAAATTTCACTCATGGAATTTAATAAGTCATCAAATGAAACATTTATTATTCGCATTTTTGCACAAAACTTTCTTAATCGAAGTGAAATGGTTCGTCGTTTTTTTTTTCGTTCTTGTTTGATGCGATAACAACCCTTCGCAAATAGCAGCGATTTGTTCCTCTATCGGCGTTGGTCATTTATCGTGAAGTTATTGATAAAATACCATGATAAAAGATCGAATAAAAATTGATGATTTTTCAACATTTATTATGATTCATGAACATTTTTTGGTTCGTTTTCGTTATCTCACATCGTCTTTGACACATTCCATCGAAACGAATTAATCGAAAGTATTTGAAGCACCAAAAATGTCACAATGTCACATACTCTTATCTCACAAATAATAAAAAGTAATAATTTAGTTAAGAATGAAAAATGCCAAAGGTCAGAAGTCTGAAATTGTGTTGAACTCTTTTTCCAATTTTTTTTTTCTTCGCCTTTTTTTCATTCAAAAATAAATCTGCTTATCGCGAACAATTTAGTATTGCATGTGACAGTTTCTGAGTGCGTCGAAAATTGCCAGAAAGCATCGTAGATCTATCAATGGTCTCGAAATAAATGAAAACTGCGCAAAAAACCCAATTCAATAGCTCTGTTTAAGAGAACATTTCTTAACGGATGAAATTGTGCATGCCCTTTGCATGTATGCTGAACTATGTAAAAGAATTCGTTTGTAAGTGCATCAATCCAGTGAGATTTCTCAAAGATTCAAGAAAATACATGTGAGTTTCAATGAAACATTTGTTCTCCCATTCAAAACGAGTCACGCTCAACTCAATACACTATTCCATCATTAGTGGAAGATTTAGAGGAAATCAACATGATTGAAACTATGTTTCAGGATGTGCATCAATGTCAAACTCAATGCGATTGAAGTCAAACTTGCATACAGAGTCTTGTTCATTTTAATGTAATCCGCTCATAAAGCAAATTGCATCGAATTTTTGAACGAATATTTTGCAAAGCATGTGTGTCGAATAACTTCAATAAATAAATTATTATGAATCCAAACTCGGATCTCGTTTGCGCTTTTGCAATCAGTACAATGACATTCAAGCATGTGCGAAATTCAACAAAATTTACAAAATGGTGAATAAAATCTGTCGACAATGAATTGCTTTGATAGACTATAATACAAACACAATCACAATATTCTATCATTTTTTATCTCGAACATTTTAATACTTGAATGTCTGCATTTGACACCACAGTTGAAATATTCAAATAGAGAGAGAGAGAGATCTTGAATTTGCAAACACTTTAATGTATTTCATCATTTTCGTATGAACTTTTCCAACGCCACCGATGAACTTATTCAAAGCGTGATTTATGCGATGCATTTGGCACGATTAATGGTTATAAATTCTCAATTTCATTGAATTTATACAGCTTATTCAGATAAATTCAACTTGATACTGTATGAATTTGTGTTTTTTTCCTTCTCTGTTTGGCAAAATACACAAAACTCCATACACAATACATTTTAGTTTATTTCTCTTCTTTTTTTCCCTAGTTTCATATTAAAAAATAGCTTTTTTATTACTTCATTACTTTCTTAGAATATTTCAATAAACAACTTCCTGCGCGTCACAGATACTTTGAGATTTCATCTTGTAAAGATTAAAAGAGGAAATAGTTTTCTCTTTAATGCGGATAAGTAAAAATGCAAATAAAAAGGCCATCATTGCAAAATGTACACGTTCGTTTGAACGTGTGTAATTCAAATACTTCCGCTGTCGCATATTTTCATAAGAAAAATCGTGTTAAAAGATTTTGCGATGCATTTTCCTTACAGTTTACTCGCATCTTTTTAGATTGTGCTAACGAATACATCACAAAGTGATTAAAATGTTTTGTACCTGAACATGTTTAACGCTATTTTTTTGTTGTGCATAAAAAGCAACGTCTTATCCAGAATGAATACCATAGATCAAAGTGAAATGAAATACATACATTAATACATTTAACAGCACCAAAACGGAACGTTTAAAGTGTGCAAAGTGTTATCGGAACTTGATTGAGTTGCAGTAAAAACAATATTGCAAATTAAAAAAATATGTCAAAATCGTGTTGATGACATCAAACAATCACGTTGAGCGTGAAAAAATTGGCGCAATTACTGAGAAAATTTCAAAATTCTGATCGTAAATTGTGATGGAAATTACAAGATATATGACATAAGCTGAAACGAAATATTACATATTTTTCGGCGAGAAATCGCTGTGCGCTGCTTAATTTTTGAGCTTTGCCCAT
The DNA here is from genome assembly GCF_009176525.2 of Contarinia nasturtii. Taxonomy (NCBI): domain Eukaryota; kingdom Metazoa; phylum Arthropoda; class Insecta; order Diptera; family Cecidomyiidae; genus Contarinia; species Contarinia nasturtii. Next base: position 861,803 of record NW_022200123.1, on the reverse strand, counting down.
TATTCTCGGCTAGCCAGAAAAGTCATCATTCAATCTTGTTCTGCATTGCCATCGCATGAATATTCATGTGAGATTGTGAACTATTTATGCATAAGCATTCTGTCATGCACATGAACATTTTTCGAATTTTAACTCGTTTAAGATGACAACGGGGCGGAATATGCATACATGGGGAATATGGAAACTTTCCGCTGTGATACGATGTGATTCGAGTTTAGCGCGGAATTTTTCCTGTTTTTTTTCTTTTTTCATTTTCATTTCAATGGTAAATTCAAATAGTTCAGCTCATCTCTCGCCGGTGTGTGTTTCTGTGGCGTTTGTGCGCTGTTAAAACGTACATACATAAATATTTCTGCACTCAATTTATGTATAAAATTGTACAGCAAAAGGAAGACATACGGTTCAGTCGTTCGTTCTGTTAGTATGTTTGTATTACATGATTTTGGCGTAGTTTTTGGTAGAGAATCAACTTGTAACCGCATTAAAATAAAAACCAAATGGATTTATTTTTTTCATGCCATCGAATTGTGGTCGCCGTTGTCTCTCACCACTGTCAATGCACCACCAGACCACAGACAGAGACAACATGCTAAATACTTGTAGAGCTTTTTTTGTATGTATGAATGTATGAAAACGTGCAATGCATGTGTGATCAGCAGATGCTATCACTTAATCCTTAACATGACGAAAATTCCATTTTAATATAGCGAAAAGGACAAAACATAACCATAACCGAGTGTGAATCATGGCAACATAGCTTTTTATTATGTAAAATTCACATTTTCGTTAAATAAATACTTTCATTCCACTGTTCATGAGGCTCAGTGAATGTTTGCGCAGTGAATTGCTTTCAAAGTCGAATGAACAATGTGAATGTTTCATGTGTATTTATGTGGAGTGCAGATGGAAAGACGACAGAGAAATAGAGAGCAAAAATTGTTGAATCTTATAATTGCTTTGGCATAATGGATAATTCAATTAAAATTATGCACACTCGTCCTCAATGCTGACATCAACTCGAACATTTTCCAACTTCATCAGATTTATACACTCCATTTCTTTGTCCACATAAGCCTTCATTACGAATTTACGTGTACACTTTTTTTCTCAATCAACAACATTTTAAAATGGATTCTTTTGTTATGAACGACACTACTACTAGCTTTTTGGCCCATTTTAATAAACATAAAAATTCCATAAAAATATTCTTCGCTAAACTTTTTATTTCATAACATGGATGTATCATAAAATTTGCCGAGTAAATTGAATTATCTTACTTGATCGCCGTCATACGTCCAAGAGCCGAATTTCATGAAGCACGTTTGTTGATCGAATGGAAAATATCTCACGTCAATTTCGCACGAGCTCTTAAATATTGCAGGTGGGGTCCAATACACTTTTCCGGTGTAGTGAAGTACTGCCTTAGTCAGGGTTGTTACGACATACTCGCCATCAGCGCTGTCAAAATGGAAATTATAATGCCAAACATATCGATTCAAATTGATGAAATCGTCCAATGAAACAAAAGCACTCAAGCAATTTTCTTAATTTATTTAAAAACAAAACATTGAAATAAATGCACTATTAACAATTTCAAGACACATTGTGTCCATTAATCAATTCATCACGAATTTATTACCAATATTTGTCGGAATGAGATTGGGGAAAAAATTGAAATCGCCTAAAAGCATTCTTGAAGTATTGAATAATTTTGAATGGCATGAAATGATACCATTCATGTTTAAATTGAGACTTGAAGCTCAATTTATTTAATATTAACCAATTTTTTATCGAATTCAATCCATTTGGTTTTTTCCAGTGGCACTTCATAAATTAATTACTTCAATCAGTGTATATCATCATTAATTTCTTCATTATTCAATTCTCGATTGTCTTTTCAAGTAAAAAAAAAAAACAAATGACGTAGTTGAAACGAGAGAAAAAAAAACCATGAAATGTTTCGTTTTTAATTTTCTTCAATTATGAAATACGGTGAGTGCATTTAATTTTAAAATACATATTTTTGCGACGAAATCGTCAGTTGGTCAAATTAATTTGTTATTGTATCGAATTGGGCTAATGACATTGTACGAATAATGTCATACCAATACAATTGATTCGATACATTTTTCATAATCAATTTTTCATTTCATTTAAATAACATTTCATTAAATGATCATAAACCACTTTGATGAATAGACTAAAAATTGAAAATCTATTCTATCGAAATTGAAATATTTTCTACCTTTCTCGAAAATTCAAAAAAAATCTACTCAATTTTGTGTTTAAATGATGAAACTCACTTGTTATACAAAACAATATCCGGCAGCCAAATGTGTTCGGCTGGAACGTACAACTCGATTTGCCCACCATATTCGCTTGGATCCCATTTCTATGAAAAGAACAACATTTTCAATTTAAATCGTTCCAATTTATGCGAAATGTGAAGACACACTCACCAATTTGTAGTCATCCCATTCCTGTAAGGTATATATTAATTAAATCACCGTTAGAAATACAAAATTTTAATTAAATAAAATTATTGGGTATGCTCGACTAAGATTCAATGGATACGGCGATACAAAACAGTTATGATTCATTACGCCAAAATGAAGGAAATTTGGTAGATTCAATTGAAATGATACATCCGGAAATTGGCATGTAAATGTATTATATCAAAAGTTGTGGGTGTCAAAATTGGCATAAATGCGGAAATAAATTTGGAACATGTATCCGACTGAATGAGTGAATTAAGACGATATTGAAGCGATGCTGATGCCAATTGGATGTGTCCTTATTTAAATTTCTTAATAAATGTTCTTCTACGAATGTATTTTAACTTACGTGCTCGAGCCAAACGTTCGTAGTCAGAATTTGGTCTTTTAAATTCTACGAAAAAAAAAAAAACAGCATTGTCAATGATAGTCATTCCGATAGCAGTGACGATACCACTTACCAACTCCATGATTTGTGACAAACGTAATCCAAGTTTAACAAGAACCGTTTGTGTGTTATTGCTAACTGGTCGAATCAAACGATTATAATTGCTTAATAAATCGTCGTACAAGCGTTTTGCGTCAGGATTTCCGGCAATTTCACGAAATAAAACACAGTGCAATATAAACACCGTGATTACTTTGATCGAAATCATATTTGATAATTTTAATTGATTAAGTCTTGAAAACTAAATTGTATTTGCTAATTAACTACTAGTTCAGTTGCGTTTTGTACCACATTCACTCATAAACGCAGTTCACAGCATATAACAGAAAAAACTTTCTTTTTGTTTTGATTGTCATTACTCAGTGTCATATGATGCAATCTCCATATAACGGCATATATTGTTTTGAAACACTTCTACATACTACTACGCACAATCATAACGAAACGGGAAAAATTGATGTTTTTCAAGAAACTTTGACGATAGCACAGCAGCTCTATGGAAACTTCATCGATTTTCAACACAAATTTTTGACGATTTGTCCACATCAATTTGGTTTCGTTTTCAATTTTTCCGAATCATACATCGATTAATTTGCAAATTGTTGATTGTTTTAGCGAAAAAGAAACTCTTTTTAATATAAAATAATTAATTTTCTTTGTAGAGAAAATATTCACTTTTACGCACACATCGACTGGAAAATTTGCACTGAACGAAAAAGAGAATCGTCTGTCATTTCTCTGTGTGTATGAATATACTTTCGTTTATTGTTGTCACTACTACACGCTACTGCTGGATGCTGCAAATGCCTATATTTCAATATAACAACAAGCTTTCGAGCATGCGCTTCAAAATCTGCCGCTTCCACAGCTGCAAGGATACACTGTTCATCCGAATAGTAGCAACATTCAAACGCTGCCGTACAACATGCTTCATGCATACGGATAAGCGCATAGGGTGTGTATTTGTTAGCATCCAACACCATTACACAGAATACAACAGACGAGAAAATGAATGACGTAAATGGAAGTTTGATGTTTGAAGCCTCCAACTCGTTCCAAATTGCTGTGCACAAATTGTATGTGTTGCGCTTATACTTTGATTTAGAAAACTTATTCACTTCAGTTGAAGCATATCGATGGTAACGAAAACTTCGTATTTTACACACACGGGTGCTTTGAAACTTTTGGATATTTAGGGAGAAATTTCGATTTAATTGACTTCAATGTTTAAACATGATTGTAGAATAATCACTTTATGCGATGCATGATCTCCTTTTAAATATTTTCAATATATGGAATTCAACAGCATGATGTTTAAGTATTATATGCAAATGATGACATCGCTGTACTTTGCTCTCATAAATCGTATATCATTTGGGTATGATTTTTTTTAAGTTCAATCGATAAGAAATGTTGAATTTGTCAATAGATTTTCTTTACATTTTCTGTTTTCATTGATTTATACGACAGACATTTTTTTTGTTCAAATATTCAACTTGTTTGAAGCAAAGAAACGAAATGAAATAATCATAAGAACAAGCAATTTTTCTGCTTTTCATAAATAGTATATAAATGAAGGACAAGCAACCAACAATCAAATCCATAGTATTCAAAGTACATATCGAAAAATTTCAATGTTTTTTGTACAGACAATTAGACATATATTTACTAGGGTGGAACATTTTTTTGAATTTCGAGACATATCTTGATGGCTACTTGAAAAAACATGTCTTATAGTCCCGATATAAGATATGAAGGAATTTTCAACTTGAGATTGTTTGTTTTTGATGAAAAATAAATAAAAAATTGTAATGGCGGCACCTTTATTTTTGGTTGAAATTTCATCAAACTTGGTGAAATTACTTATTTTGTTCAGAAAATAAGATTCACAACTTTTCATGGTGATTCCAGTAAAATATATCACCTTTTTTTTCAAATCGCTGTCTTATATGGAACCGCAAGTTGAAAATTCCTTCATATCTTGAAACTGGGGACTATAAGACATGTTTTCCCAAGTGGCCACCAAATTGTGCCAAAAATGTTCCACCCTAATATTTATATATATATATATATATATTAGAGTGGTTCGATTTTGACATTTTTTCAAGCATCAAAAATCGTACCCCTATAACCTCTGTAGGAAGGTCATAGAAACATGACTATAACATCGATTCCGAAAAAAAATGATTTTTGGTGATGCGCGGCTCCAGGCGGTTTCTTAAAAAAATCAAATTTTTATGAATTTTGAGCACTTTGAAAATTCAACAAAAAATGGTCCCCCGGATTGTTTTTGGCACGAGAAAACCGATTCTGGCCTTAATTTTGTAATACAATTAATATTCGACACTTTTTTCATGAAAAAATCACAAAAAATTGGATTTTTGTATGGTACCACGCATGTTTGATGTTGTAATGAATGAAATTTCCTCAAAGTTGGCCAGATTATGTATTTTGGTGAGAAAATAAGATTCACAAGTTTTCACTGTGATTTGATTGCTGCAAAAAAAAATCTTTCAAAAACAAGGCACCTGTAAAAGTCATAACAACCCCTTTACACGTGTTGTATTCAATACCGTCAATTTTATGTATTTCAAGAATATTTTTATGAAAAAAGTGTCGAATATTAATTGTATTACAAAATTAGGGCCAGAATCGGTTTTCTCGTGCCAAAAACAATCCGGGGGACCATTTTTTGTTGAATTTTCAAAGTGCTATTTTTTTTAAGAAACCGCCTGGAGCCGCGCATCACCAAAAATCATTTTTTTTTCGAATTCGATGTTATAGTCATGTTTCTAGACCTTCCTACAGAGGTTATAGGGGTACGATTTTTGATGCTTGAAAAAATGTCAAAATCGAACCACTCTAATATATATATATATATATGCCATAACAATCACCATATTTAATGGTCACTGGCCAGGCAATATCACTTGGATGAAAGGATCAATAAAAGCAAACCACACGAGTACATCTTCATATCTGCTTCAAAATTCAATCAAACTACTGTGCGGTAAACCATATAAACGCTGGCGTTTGGTCATTCACCTGAAGGTCATTCAACGTTGAAATCTGAACAAGATGAAACCTTAGTGATATGGATAGTCAATTAATAATAACAAATCATACCGTTCACTAATTAACAAATAATTGGTAATAAATTTGTGTGATACATACTGAGAGATGTGTGCTGATGCATACTGTATGGGACCAATGGACAAATACTTATTAGATTGCAGTATATCGATTACGTCGTTTATTTACCCATAAAAGAGATTATTGAAAATAAATCACATTTTTTTAAATTCTTAATTGCTTCCTCAATTTGCACACTCTCTAATAGAGTCGCTATTGAGCTAGTGTTTCAATGACACACTTACATTGCGGCGCAAAAATCTCGTACATGGATGCAGCGGTTTATGTACTTAATGGCTACAAACACAAGTTAACTACTTGCCAACAGCTATCATTGTTGGTTAAAGATGATTTCCCCAGCCAGTGACTGACAGTCATTACACAAAATAAATCATGCTCTTTCTGTAAATATTCACATAAACTGCAGTTTGTAATGCAACATCGCCTGTTGATTTTCGCCATATGCTTGCGTAATAGACCAACGTGTATTCGACAATTCATATATTTTTGTGCGTTAAAAAAAAAAATAAAAATCCAACAAGCATATCGCATAACAGCTTTTTGTTGCCACAATCATGTTCCTTACGGAATTTATCGTGTTCAGTTTACTTTTTGGTTCAGTGAAACTGACGGTTAAAGCAACTGTCATGTACTCTGAAGAGCATTAAAAGTAGTTGTGAAAGCAAACATTGAAGCGACTGAACTGGACATGATATACTTGAAATGAAAATGCCGAAGACACGAACTGACGACACAATCTTAATTTCCCATAAGCTATTCACTTAACTACTGCTTCATGAAACATTAAACGTTCGTATCGGACGTTCGAATGAGTGGTTATCTGGGGGAGGGGAGAAAAAATTATGGTCGTAAAAAACAGTGGCACACACACAACGAAACGAAACGACGAAAAATACCATCGTAAAAGTATACAACTAAAAGAAAAACTTTATCAATTATGAAGTTTTGCTGGAACCGTTGAATCGTGCCTACTAATCACGATCACGTAAAAGTAAAGGGAAGCAAGCCAACGAAAAGAGAAATTATGTTTGTCGTCATTCAAACGTCCGTTACAATCTTTTTTTCTCTTCTTCCTTGTACAAAAACATAAAATTCATACTTTTCTATAGTTCACTGTGACTGATGTAAGGTAAGTTTAGTTGGTATTTAACGAACAATTTTCAATTCAAATTTAACCCGATTAAGATGGAAAGAGATTCAGGTTCCATACCTTCGAGATTTTGGCCATGTCAATTTAACAATAATAAGCTCTGACATTTTTGCATTTTACATTAAATGATGGCAAAGTAGATCGATGGTAATTTAATGATATTTGGTGCAATTTACGGAATGACAGAATGCATTTTCGAAGTGATTTGTTTGTAAAAACTATTTATGCGATTATAAGAGTAAATTGGTTCCATCTTATACATGAAATTTGACTCAAAAATAAGGTAGCTCTTTTTATTTAGGTTTATAGATCTAAAAAATGGTGAACAATTTATTGTTCAACACCTGGTAAACTTAATCCAAATGGGATGCGCCCCTATCAAACGTAAAAGACATTTAGCTGAAGAAAATCACTGAACGGAACGGAACGGAAAATTAAAAACCATTCCAAGTAAAAGTTCCCACCCAAGGTGTTGGAAACGCAGCAAATAAAACATTTTAGATTCAAGAAAAAAGTCCTTTGTATAAAACTATATTGCCGCCGTTCATGGAAATTCCATAGACAAAGTGTTCCATTTGACCAGTTTAAAGAAAAAAACAGTGCAAAAAAATCATCAATTCAATTCAGTTGAGAAAGTTAAATGAATAAGAGATCCCGACAAATTGCATAAATCAATAGCATACGAATATTTTCGCTCTCCAACAACTTAAAACTTTTCCCAACCGAACCAAAACTATAAAAAGAACCTTTTCCATTTTTCCATATAGTATTTTTTATGATTTTTTTTTATTCGTTCCATTCGCTCTGAGCCGTTTTTACCACAAACGACTTTCAATACCCGCATCATTTTTCGTGAACTCCCTCCATTTCGACATCCAAACATTTGCAACTTGCACTTCATTGAAATTGAAGAAAGAAAACTATTTTCTGCTCCGTTGAATGTCTATGTGTCTATGAAATTTATGCATTGTGCTCGTTTGCTTCAATTTTATAGATTCAATTGTTGCGGAATGCAAAATATGTCTTGCAAATATAACCGAATACACATTTCACATTCATTGTTCTGTCCTGTTCTTTTATTGATGATTTCACACCATGTAAAAATGTGATCGGATATAAAGAACCTATACAAATTTCGGATTGCAAAAAAAGAGAATGAAAATGAAGCGAATCGATGCAAATATGCATACAATCGTTCAAATGTCAAAGATACCGAGACAAAGAATGGAAGAAAGAGAGAAACATATATGGCAGAGGGAAGAGGAGAGAGAGAGAAAAGAAATGGAAATTGAGCTGCATCATTCTGAGATGCAGGCGATAATTCTACCAAGTGAAACACAGCTGCGAACATGACAATATGGCAATGCCGCAATGCCATCATAAAATACCATGAAATATTCGCTTTAACGCTTTGAATTTTTTATTTAACAAGACAAAATACACATCTGCATTGTTACACTTTGATTTAAACAATCGCGTGCATAAAGAAACATTTCCAAAAGGTGAATTACTTTCGTTGTGCAAAAGAAAAGAAAAGCCATCCATTCTTTTTCCCACAACAATTTAAAACCGTGTTTTATTTTTCAATTCGAATTGAATTCCATTTTAATTCATCGTAAACTTCATGTGCATTTCCATCGTAGTTCATAAAATTAATTGAAGCGAAGAAAAAATCAATCAATATTTTGCGCAATGTGCAAGTAATTCGGGAGCTTTGTGATACATGCCAATGCATGTGTCGTGTTTGGTTAAGCCGATATAAATCTCATGCAAAGCTGTTCATTTTGAAGCTGTCGGAAAATATCAAGACTGTTCGTGCAGACGTTTCGCATCCATTGTTATTGCGTCTCAAATAAACAATGAATCGAAATGCGCATTATCACAATACTTAGGCTAAGGATTAACAAACATAACGGTACAAGACCGGGTGTATCACAATAGACTGTACTGCCGTATGAATATTATGTATAAACCCGACAGTTATTCTGGTACACCCTGTAAAGAGAACAAAAGGTTATCAGAAAAAGAGACATTTCGATATGTTATCATTATGCTAATTTTACGTGCATACAAAGTCATTGTTCTTGTTTACAATTATTTCGTTCCATTTAAACAATATCAAGCTCTCTAGAAACGTAATATGGAAAAAGAGATTTTTTTAATACACATAAGAACTGTTCCAACTGATGAAAAAGCATATATATAGAATTTGAGTGGCAGAAAAAAAATGATATATTAGTGAGTGTAATCAATGCTTTCTGTTGCATTGACATCTTCGTATCAAATTTTTGACAGGATTTGCTATATTCAGCCATTTTTAGTGTAAAATGTCAATTTCAAAGAACTTTTTGTACAGTCGTTTCAAATGTGATTTAGAAGACATAAACACACACCGCTTTATATTTACTTTAACTTTTTCATATTTATTTCCTATCCGCTGATTATTTGATTTTCACAAAAATAATATTATTGATAAGAAATTTTCAGTGAGTATTATTATCTCATTGGTATGAAAAAAAAAAGAACGGCTGCAAGAAATCAATCTACGATGACGCATATTTCTTACAATCGATGCTTGCTTTAATAGCACGTATTAAGTTGCATAGATCAATTTTGGGAATACCAAGATAATTATGTGCCATTGAAATGAAAAAGTCAACCTATGAAAAAGAAATTGCAATTGAGAAATATAAGATTATTCACAATAAATCACTTGCAGCATTTGCGATTTCGAATTATCTCCGTCATGAAATGGCCTTCATTCAATACATCTTCGAACACGAATTTAAATTAACATCATGAATGAATGTCAAGTAAAAGTCGATTGGACCAAACGTATGTCGTTGTAATTCTATACGCAACATCAATTCAAGTCATGGTTTTTTTTTCGTTCGAAGCAGCATCGAAGGCAATTTCACTTTGAACATTGATTTTAAATCACTTCATGCTCACACTCACTTTTGTTGTTTCTTCCTGAGTTGTTGTTGCATTTTCGCTGAGACCTCTAAGTATAGTCATGGCTTGTTCGGTTTGTGATGGTGTCAGTATTTTTGAAAATACTTCTTCCAAATTCTTTAGTGTGCTTTCACTCAAATCATCTAAGACAAATGGTGAATAAACCTCATCAGATGATTGGCTGTCAATCTCTTCTGAACTACTACGATTCTTCCAAAAGTCAAATAGAGTTTGATTGATTTTTGCTAAATCTCCATTCACTGCCATACTCAAGAGTCTCGCCTGTGAATTGGACATCAATTTACTTTTCAAAAAAAAAATCCGACACATTTACACAAAAACATACCGAAGCTTCAATATTTTCCTCATCAGTCGAATCGGGCTTGAATTTATCGAATATGTTGGCAAAATTGATGAGAACCATTGGATCCAATTTCGCAACTGCTTCGGTAGCATTGGCTATGGCACTATCATCTGTAATTGGCACTGGGGTGGTTTGTTTTTTTCCAATTTTTGAACATGAACATAACTAATAATGAATGTTTTGTTATTTATACTTCAATATAAATATTGACAATGTTTTTGCTTTTACCTGAACAAGGCTGACAATAGCAACTAGTAGCAAAAAGAGCTTCATGTTGTCCACTTTTTATTAGCGTGCTCGTTTTCACAGAACCTATTCCAAACTGTTGATATTTTGTTTCACGCAATTTTTTTTAAATACACACCGAAAAATGTAGTTAGAAAAATAGCAGAATAATCAACAGTTCGTGTCGTTTGCGGTCAGATTATAGGTCATCAAAAATGATCAAACTTGACTGTTATGAATGGTCATAAATGAAAATTGTCAAATAACTTTATGCGATTTAAACTAAGTGAAGCATGAAGTGAAGATTAACACTTACTCAAATCGTGATTGAAGATGATTTTGCTTGTTCACAGTTTGTAAGGTTCAATTGATTATTCGACATAATTTCGATATCACAAACGAATTTTCTGCAATATAATTTGTGAACATGAAAAAGAAGTTTTACGAAACAGATGGAATAGGAAAACAATTGAGATTTATCATTTGACACCGAGTTGTATTTTTGAGAAAGGTAATTTAATTGTGTCGATTCTTCCAAATTTACCACTTCGAAGCGTCACCAACGCGGTGTAATCAGCGTAGCAAGGAATGTGTTTTTGTGATAGTGACTATCATAGTCACATCATGAGTAAACGAGTGCGCATGTTTATTGCACGCAGCTACTGTATGCGAAGATCACATAAATACCATTTAATATACCATATTTGGTCCATTGAACATGTCAAACAAAACTGAGTGAAGAATTTATCCTTTTTCCATTGAATCAATAAAACATATCTAAAAAAGGCATATAAAAACTTTTTTAAATAAAACACAAGCGATCAAAAAAGCTTCTTGATTTGAAATGAATGTAATATTTATTTCTTATTCAGCCATTTGTTCGCCTTAAAGTAACGTTAATACTAGCAGTCGGTTCGTCGTCGTCAAAACGAGGCATATTGTCAGTATTATCCACGACTGTTGTGTCAAAGATTATTATCCTCGTCGTCTTCAATTTTGATGACATCCGTCATGGTGTCATAATGTGAATAGGCAAATCGAGAGTAATTATTGGATAGTCTTCGATTGCGAAGCATCATGTAAAAAACAACTCCTCCCAATGCAATCACAATCACCATGGGTAAGATCACCATCCACGCAGATAATTTCACGTGATCTGGTTGTGTTCCTTGGAGGCGATAAACTGGTGGCAGTGGGGCCGTCCCACTTATTTTGAGTGTGATTGGTGTGGCATTCGTTGCATTTGTTGAAATACTTATATTATACATTGCACCATCGAGAATATTCTTAAGGTTATGTGACATAGTTTTAGTTTCATTTCGTACCACTTCCATAGAATTGGTTGTGTTTGTTGTTAATTCAGTCCATGTGATAACATATGATTGCGGATATTTACTCAATAATGCGCAATTGTCTTCCCATGTTAATTCAATCTCATGTTGTTCCGCATTCATTTTAGCTTGAAAATTGCGCACATTCTGTTCATCACTTCCGTCAACACAGTGAGTTACTCCTATTTAAAAAAAAAAAGAAAATTACACAATTTACAAAAGGATGCACGGACAAGTAATAAGTAGACAAATTTTTCTCTTACCATCGCAATACTTAATTCGATCCAAGCAAACACCATCGCTTCGGCATCTGAATTTATCTTTTCCACAGGAAAGAGCACAATTTGCTTCGTCTTCACCGGATAAACAATCTTCAATCCCGTCACACACGAGCGATTTTGAAATACACCGTTTATCACACATAAATTGATTTCTGAGACAGTTTTTGGTCATCGAACTTATTGGTAGCGGCGTTGAATTGTTTGTCGTACCAACTTTATTGGCTTCTTTTGTTGTAGCGACGGCATCATCAACTGAAACTGAAGTTGTTACAGCTATGGCCCCATCAACTGGAGCTGAAGTCGTGCTGATTCCATTGGCTACAAATGTTGCGCTTGAGCATAACTATAAAATGAAATTGTTGTCATTTAGTATATATTTGCTATAAAAAAAATGTTTGAAAACAATTTGTTTACTTGTAGAAAACTGACAATTGTAGCGAGAAAAAGAAACGTCATATTGTTGATTTTTCTATGTCGTGTTCGTTGTCACAATATCTCTTCTCGATTGTAAAAAAATTCAATCGTACTAACTTTCTTAAATACATAACAAATAACACAAAAAACAGATTCAAATTCAAAATAATCAACAATGTCGTCTTAAATGGGTCATATAGGTCATCAAAGATTTGATATTTAAAAAACCAAGTGAATTTATCAGAAAAAAGACCATTTGAAGATTAAAATTTATTCAAATCGTGATTGAAGAGTATTTTGCTTGTTTATAGTTTATAAATTATAATATTAATTTGAGTGATCTTCAAAATTGTCATCGTTAATATCGTTGTTTTTGGCCATGCCAAATGCGCTGCTCAAAGCTGATGAATACAAATCGACCTGCATTTATAAATCATAAGTGAAAGCTATTAAAAAGAAATTAACCAACAATGTAAAAAAATGAGAGACTAAAACCTACCAAGGCCGCTTCTTTCTCTTTTGCTGTAGCTCCTTCTCGAAAGCCTCGAAATATGTTCAATGCATGCATCGTTTGTGACGGCGATAATTGTTTGGACAATAGAACTTCCAATTGTTTTAAATCCGTTTCTGTGATACCTTTCGCTGATGTGCTTTCGATTTCGTCACTTATTTCGTTTTCGTTTGGTTCATCACTATTTCTTGAAAATTGCTCGAAAACAGTTTTGTTGATTTTGGACACATCGGCATTCACCGCTAAACTAACAAGCTGTTGATTATATCAAAAATATTTTTGCGTTTTAACAAAAATATATTACAGTTCCGGCAATGACATCAACGTCGGTCGAATTCTCTTGAAATTTCTCTTTTTGAAAGATATTGATAAAATTATCAACTGCGTCTGATTTTACGTCGGGAATAGTTTTCCAGTTACAGCGAATGCGTTCAATATGTGATTCGTTCAAATCTGTTGTCGCAACTGGAGCATCTCTTTTGATGATTGAGGCACTTAAACACGTCTGAAAAAAGTAGAAAAAAATCCTGAGAAAATCATTGATATTATAAGATAAGATATTACTTGTATTAAGCCGAAATTTATGACTAACAAAAATGAATTCATTTTGTCGCGTTTATGAAGTTTTACAAAACACAATACAAACTGCAATGTAAACATTTGATTGGAATATTCATATAAATATTTATTAAAAATACGATTTCGAAACGAACTCAAATTCTTATCTCACTTGAATCGAAGTCAAAGGCTATCAATATGTGTTGTAAGATGTATATTTAAAAACCAAACAAACATCGTTTTCCTTATAGCTTTGTCAAGCACCGTTGTAATATGATCATTAATTTACAGTACGATTTAAATGAAACACAATATTTTTACAACATTTTCTTTAAAATATGTTGTTAATCATATACAAAATTCTCATTTTTATGGGAGTTATTTCTAAAAAAGAATCATTAGTCTCTCCATTGTTTATTTTCAGTGAACCAAAACAAGAAAATGGTTTGCTAAAATGCTACACATGCAACAAAAACTAAATGATAACCTAACTCGCATTTGAAATCAATTTTTTATTTAAGTTTTTTTTGAAAAAAAAAAATCATCTTTATTTCTATGTGACTTTGAATACATACAATAATATCAACTTAACACGATACTTCTAAATGAATGGGTCAGAATAAAAATCCGACTTGTACGCAGAGTCTATAAAAGTGGAACATGGAGTTTTTTTACATAGTTTATTTGTTGTAATACAACAACAATTCTATGTAAAAAAAACGCTGTGTTCCACTTTTATAGAATCTGCGTACAAGTCGGATTTTTATTCTGACCCATTCAAATGTAAAGAAGACACTTTCCAATAATAGATCACATTTATAACAAATACATCAAAAATCCCCAATTTTTCAAATGTCACAAAATAATAATTTCCATCACCTAAATTTGATTGGCATTCAAACCATAAATTAATACTTCTTCGTCAGATATTATATCAGAACCTGGATTATGTGGTAGACCAAGAACAGTTTGTATTGCGGACATAAGTAAATCGTTCTGTAATTAAATAAAAATAATCAAAATAAGTAAATAGTGTCATCAAAAAAAAAAAAAAAAAAACAAAAAACAATGAAAATAATGTTCATTTACAATAGAATTCTCGGTTTCTTTTGATGTGGAGCCTTCACGAAATCCTTTCAAAAAATTAAGAATTTGTTCAGTTTTAAATGTGTCAAATTCTTTCGGTAGTGAATTCTCCAAATGTTTGTATTGACTGTCTGTTATTCCTCTTATTACGGAATTATTTATTTTGGAAATTGAATTGTCTTCAACATCTTTTTCGCTGCTGTTTTTTAATTGCTCAAAAACAGTTCGATTGATTTTTGAGGCATCCACATTTAATGCAATTCCCAATAATTTCACCTAAAAACAGAACTTTGAGTAAAAAAGATAACAATTGTAATGACATGAATTCAACGCACAACGCCTTCAATGACTTGATCATCAGTAGAATTCCCGAGAAAATTAATGAGTATGTCAGCGAATGAATCCATATCTTGTAGATTTGCACCCGGAATTGATTTTAAATACTTTCGCATATCTCTGATGTCTTCCAACGTTAACTGTGTCGAGGAATTTGCCTCCCTTTTCACAAGTGGTGCACAAAAGCACACCTGCAAATTGAGAACAACAAAAAACGATTCGCAATAGATTTAGGAGAAAATCATACGTATATACTGTTTATTTGATTGCACCTGGACAAAACCAAAAATAAAACACAGGAACAACTTCATTTTTTGTATTTCACTTGTTTACTTTTGCAAAGCTTGAAATAGACTGAAAATTCAAGTTCGAGAATCTCATAAATACACATCGACTAAATCATTTTTGTGATAAAAATGAATCGTAGTTTTCACTACAATTCAAGGCCATCAGAAAAAGTGTGTCAGCTACGTTCGTTTGCTGTAAACATGCATTCGTATGCAGATACTAAAATGATGTGGCCCATTTAAATTCTATTATCGATCGATTTTGAAATAAATATACATCTTTTTATAAATTCAGTTATATTTCATATTTTTTACATTGACTTCGGTTAAACGTAATATTATTGCAACGTTTATAATCATTTCTTATTATAACGTTTTGAAATCGAATTGAATGCCAAACGTACTAATTGTTAACCGGTACCTGCTGATGTCGTACAACTTTCCTCATCTTTGCCGTTGCGACAATCAAGATCTCCATCTTTTTTTAATAAAAAATGTAATTCAAGACGAAAACACACAAAAAATAAATAACACAATGCATGAAGTACATTTTGAATTTAAAAGACACAGACCACATCTCCACGTGGAATAAATGCAATGGCCATCATCACAACTAAACATCCATGGTTTGCATTCTTTATTTTCACATGCATCTTCGTCGCTTGTGTCGCTACAATCCTAATGTTGGGGAAACAAAGTTTGATTAGTATTTTTACCAATGAAATTACAAGCGTCATCTAAACTTACATATTCATTGTCACAGAGCCACAAATGTGGGATACACTGGTTCGAGGATTTGCATGTAAATTCACCCGGTTTGCATGCAATCGATGTCGTTGAATTGCTTGTCGTTGTAATTTTAGTGGTTTTTTCCTGGTTGGTTACTGTCAAGGCACCATCAGCAGGAGTTGTGCTGGTTCCATTCGTTACAAGTGTTGCGCTTGAACATAACTATATACGATCAAATTGTTGTTATTTAGTAACTATATAAAATGAATGACTTTTTTGTTATAAAGAAACGTTTGAATTCAATTTGTTCACCTGTACAAAACTGACAATTGTAGCCAGTAAAAGGAACTTCATCTTGTTTACTTTTCTTTCTCGTGTTTTTTGTCACAATATCTCTTTTAAATTGTAACTAAATGCAATACCACAAAAATTAAATTCAGAATGGGTAAATAATCAAGAGCTTGTTTCGTCTCAAACGGGTCATATGGGTCATCAAACATTTGACATTGAAAAATCAAATAACTTTATGTGAATAAAATCAATTGAATATTAACATTTATTCAAATCGTGCCTGCAGAGTATTTTGCTTGTTTATAGTTTATCAGCAATTAATCGAGATTCAAATCGAGATATGTGCAATGAATACATTCGTACATTCGAAGCTTCTAATCTACCGATTTTTTAAATTAATTTTTATTTTCATTTCGTTGCTTCAATGTCGACATTATATTAGAATTTTTTCAGCCAACTGAATCAGCTCAGGCAATTAACATATCGTCACGGGCTGAAACAGGGCCGTAGCCAGGATAAAATATTAGGGGGGCGCTGAAAATCTTTGGGGTGGCGGAAAAATAACCAAAAATCTTATTTTTAATTCAAATCTATCTTTATTAAAACCTTTATTTATACACGATTATATATTTTTAAATCAATTGAATGCGTCGGTTTTTATTTGCGAATTTTTGAATAATCGTTTTTTGGTCCAAAGTTTTAAGTATATTTTTTTCAAACGATAAAAAGGCCAGATTGCATTGTCGTTCGTCGGTCATTGCCATCCTACGCACAGTATCTATGCGCGATAATGCTGAAAACGAGCATTCATTTATGGCAGTGCTACTGCCGAATGTTTCGGCTGCCTCTAATATTCGGTATGTATCTTTAAATGCTTCTTTCACAGGAAAAAGTATTTTCAAAAGAGAATTTTCCTGTCTGTTTAATTCGTTATTTCGAAAGTTTTTAACCACAGATAATTCTGCTTCTGATGGAATAGTTAAACCAATTGTTGTTAAAGGTTGAAGTGAATTTCGGTCGAAATCATTGCGATCTATCTATTCACCTCTGTAATAGCAAGCAAAATATCGTCGTTTATAGTGAAGCGTTGATTCATTTCAGATAAAACACGATCAATTACTTGAAAATACACTGATTTAAAAAGCGCCCTTTCTTTTTCGGCTTCGGTTGCCAATTATATCTCCAACTATAACGAACCTTAACCTTACAAGTGATGAAAACATCCTCATCCAAAATCATAAGGAGGATTATCAAAAACTGATGACAAAAGCTGATAAATTAATTCAACAAATGCATTACGAAAAAAAATTCGACCAAATGGACTCTCAAAATAGCAAAATTGGTATAATAATATTTTGTTCAGGAATATTATTCACAGTCATTTTAATGGTAGTAATGGCCATCGTCATATATATATATTTCTTTCGAGCTGCCACCTGGCAGAAACTGGCAAAAAGATTGGAAAAACAAGCCGCCGACAATATTCCAAAATTATTTATTCGGGATTAAATATATTTTATAGAATTTTCAGCTTGTTTTTCTAATCGATTTTCAGTTTAGAGTATTATTCAATTTATATTATCGAACATTTTTATTTCTTTGATTCAAAATTATAATGTTTCAATATTTTTATGATTTAAGCGTAATTTTTACTATTTTATTTGATTTGAATTGCTTTAAAAAAAATAAAATAAAAATCAATGTCTACTGTATCAAATAAAAAACCTCTATTGAAAACTATTGAATCTTTTAAAAAATGCCCAAAATTTTTTTTTGGGTGCTCGATTTTTTTAGGGGGGCTCTGAAAATATCAGGGGGGGCTGAGCTCACCCGAGCACCCCTCTGGCTACGGCCCTGGGCTGAAATCAAGCGACAACAATACATATGATTGTTATGACTATAGAAACCAGGGACTACCGCGGCATATTTATAGTAAGATATTTATTTATAATACTTAGAAATAAGTCTTATTTCGTTGCGTACACGCTACAATGCAAACGCACGACTCTGCCTGTACATACACAGAGACGAAGAGCGCAAAGGCTACTCTGTGTTCTCTGTGTATAAACAGAATCTGTTTGAAGATAAAGACGACTTGAACTGACAAATATTCTTTCTAAAAAGAGTGTAAACATAAAAATTTGCATGCTTAATAAATGATAAATAAATAATTTTTTATGTTTTGTGTTGTGAATGTGGCGCGATAATTGCATGGCTTTATTCACAGACCGAGTATCGCCGAGTATTGTTAATAAGTAGTAGATAGAACTTGTTCATTTCGTCCAACAAGTTCTATCTACTATAAGTTTAAATTTCAGACGGATAAGTTCTCATTTTTTTTATCTTATTGATATATTTTCGTTGGTATTATATTCACAAAATCGAAAAAATATGATATGCATGAACAAAGCAAACACAACACAACACAACACCAATTGATTTGAATTCCTTTGGAATATTTTTAAATTTTTAAAGCAAAAAAAAAAAATTATTGACATTAAAATCCGTTGCATTTATTTAAACGATCAAGCTGCTTGTAAGAATGACAAACAGCGAACAAGATAATTATATTGTTCGTTGTGCGCACACAGCAGCAAGAACGTGAGACTCTGTTTATACACAGAGTAGCCTTTGTGCTCTTCGTCTCTGTGTATGTACAAGCAGAGTCATGCGTTTGCAATGTAGCGTGCACGCAACGAAATAAGACTTATTTCTAAGTATTATAAATAAATATCTTACTATAAATATGCCGCGGTAGTCCCTGATAGAAACCTTCCGTTGTTACAATGCCTATAACAATCAAATCTATTATTCTAATAAAACTCAGTTAAACAACAAACTTGCTCAAATGGATTAAAATTCTTTAAAAAAAATCATGAAAAACTCGTTCACTACAAGAACGTGAATATATTTGTCAAATATATTTAGGACTTATGACACACTACTATTTTCGATAAAAGTTTGTGTATAATTTCATGTGAAACAAAGACCAGAGTATTCATATAAGTTGATAACAGCTATATCGATATGGTGAAGTGAAAAATATAATCAACCGAGATTGATGATACAAATCATAGTGATGTTAAGCGTTTTACGCTGAATTTGATATATAATTAGTGTCATCATAATATTAGCGCACGTTAAGCTATTGAACGCATGCATTGCGCTTGCGCTTAGCATATATATATACAATTGTAATACCGTTATCTAGGGGGTAGACACGTGGAATAGGATTAGACTTTTAGTGTAAAAATTCGAGAAATTAAAAAGGAATAGACAATTCAGTAGTTGGATTCACATGGATTCACTAATCCCATGTATGGAATAGCGAAAATGGGTTAGATTCAATGTTTTTGTAATCGATAGTACAGAATTTGATCAAAGCATTGAACTTGTGTTGAGATAGTAATTTGTTCTTTTTTGAGATATTTTTTTGTTTAAAAGTCGATTACAAATTTACAAAACAATAGATAGACT
>NW_022200123.1:756622-826712 GCF_009176525.2 Contarinia nasturtii | reverse complement strand
AGCGGTGTGGCTCTGGTATTATGCGCCGAATCGTAATATTTCAAACTATTTGATATATGAGTTGACTTCATATCTCCATGAATAATTTTGAAGATGAAAGACACTTGCGCCACCTTGCGTGTCTCCTCAAGCGTAATCATTTGCAAAAACAGCAGTCTATGCTCATATTTCGGAAGTCTATAGCTGTCCCAGTTCATTCTCCTTAGCGCATAAAGTAAAAATTGCTTTTGTATTGACTCTATTCTTTTGCACATATTTTCGTAGTGTGGATTCCATATTTCGGAACCGTATTCGATAATTGGTAATACAAATGTAAAATAAAGGCGTTTAATTGTCCATGGGTCGACAAAATCCCTGCTGTAGAACTTTAACCAAGTGAGTCTTGATTTGGCTTTAGCAGTGACATGCTCAATGTGTGATTTGAAAGTCATTTGCACATCAAGCAACACTCCCAAATCCCTCATTATAAAGACTCTTTCAATTTGAACGCCGCCTATGTTGTATTTGTATTCATTTGGGAGTATTGACAGCTGACTTGACAGGTTGCATTTTTTTAACCGAGCCAAATAAAAATGATAAAAACAAATATTTAAAATAGAAAAATGGACAGCACATTTCAGTTTCTTACCATCACGACAATCCTGCAAAACAATATAAATGGTTCGACGAGAAATTGGCTTGTCTTTGAATAAACGAAGAATTTCTTTTGTACTTAGCAGTCCAAAACAGACTTACGCAAATCCAGTTTGTACGACATTGCGAATGATTGTATTATGTCGAATTAGGTTTGACAGTAGTCTCGAGCTACCGATAAATGCACTGCGTGCGTGGGTTGACATTTTTCAACTTTTTAATGCTGCGTAATAAACGCCTGTTATTTGTGCAAAAACTTATGATACGAGGGCTGCTCCATATATTTCTAGAAAAGCATATACAACGCAATCGTTTTCTATCAAAAATGGCTACAGAACGTTCTGAGGATGTTTAGGCTACAAAATTTCAAACTTAACGAATATGACAATGGTTTGCATCTAGCAACGTCAGTATTGCCAATTCTAGAAATATAAATAGCAGCCTACGTACACGTGTTAGGTGTGCGGAAAAGTAAAAATACTTATCATTAGCAGCTGTGAAATTAATTTATGAAATGTATATTATTTACATGATATGAAAGACTAGGGGGTAGACACGTGGAATAGGATTAGACTTTTAGTGTAAAAATTCGAGAAATTAAAGTGGAATAGACAATTCAGTAGTTGGATTCACATGGATTCACTAATCCCATGTATGGAATAGCGAAAATGGGTTAGATTCAATGTTTTTGTAATCGATAGTACAGAATTTGATCAAAGCATTGAACTTGTTTTGAGATAGTAATTTGTTCTTTTTTGAGATATTTTTTTGTTTAAAAGTCGATTACAAATTTACAAAACAATAGATAGACTTTCTCAAAATTTTATTGATGAAAAAAATAATTTTAATTATCAATAACAAAATGTCATACTCCAGTGTCGATAAATAAGTTTTCAACAAAGTGAATAGCGGCGAAATGTGACATCATATTTGACAATGAAATGACGGATTGGTGGAATAGTAGGATTACTGTTTATATATTGGAATCATGGTTTAATCGTTTGTGTCTCCCCCCCTAACCGTTATCATCGACATTATTATTATAAGTTTTGACCATCTAACATCATCAAAATAACATATTGACCATCAAAATGTATGTCTAAAATAATCAGTCCAACAGAATAAAGTTTAATTCATCTTTAAACTAAAGTAGAGTGTTTCAATTAATAAAACATCGTTCATGCCACCATTACTTCTCCTCAACCAGTCAATATTTACATATACACACTACACCAACACGTCATCAAGTTTCTGTTTCCGACTTTTAGAAAACATGAATTTGGTGAATTTAATAAAGCAATAGTAAAATTTATTCAACAAATGGTCTCTTTTGAAAAACATGCTTCATAGATCTCAAAAATGTATATTAAATTTATCAAAATTGAATTAAATATAGCATTAAATTTTTTCCCTCTGTGCACGTGCACAATTATATGAATATATGAAACACACAAGTCTACTCGACTTCAAGTGTGTATGAGGCTCATACTATGAGCAGTAAGCTATTTTTTAACGGTCTTTTCGTATTTGTTCTTTCATAGTAAAGAATAAACATGACAAAATTATAGCGAGCAAAAGAAAGTATCTATTTTCAATTGTAAAAATTTCTTTAATACAATACCAAATAACACAAAAATTAAATTCAAAGTATGTGAATAATCAACAGGCTGTGTGGTTTCAAAGTCTAACTCAAACAGGTCACATGGGTCGTCAAACATTTGACATTGAAAAATCAAATAACCTTATGTGAATATTAACATTTATTCAAATCGTGATTGCAGAGTATTTTGCTTGATTAATAAAACAAATGTTTAAAAAAAAGTGCATTGCTAAGTCAATTGTGAATTGCTTCGATAGTATTAGTATCATTAAATTGTCTTGGTTAAATTAAAAGCACGGTAAATTGGTGTCATAAAAAGAATAACCTGCAATATAAATAAATATTGATTAAAAATTCAACACAATTCCGTATAAGTTTGAATGTAGCCTACTATAGCAGATTCACTCTCTTCCGATGAAGCGTCTTTGTCCATAGCGTGGAAAAATTTCATTGCAATTTCAGTTTGTGATTGTGTAAATTGTGACGAAAGTGCTGTTTCTAATTTCTTCAGTTGATCCTCGGTCATATATTCTTCTGAACTATTAGATTCTCCAGAAATTAACTCATTATTATCACCGGCTTCGTTTTCTTCACTTTTATCAACTTCTGTTAATGTTTGATTGAGTTTCAGATAATCTACATCCATGGCAAGAGCCAGAAGTTTCACCTTAAAATAATTTGAAACAAGATATATTACTATTTTAAATGCATGTAATTAAAAATCACACACCATTCCGTCAAATTGTTGTTCAGTAGAATTTTTTTCAAAAACCTCCAAAGTTTTCACAAAATTGTCAATAGCCTTTGTATCGGCATTTGGGATTTTTACTAGTTCATTTCGAAGTAGATGAATATTTGAAGAAGTCAATGAATCTGCCTGTCTTTTCACCAACGATGCGGCAAAACAAATCTTGAAATTTGTGAAGAAAATCATTACATAAGTAATTCATCAAAGGCGAGTATGTTTATTAAACCTGGATAAATCCGAAAACAAGTAAATTTGGAAGTAACTTCATTTTATTTTATTTTTTTATTTTACACTTGTGCGACTTTCTGCAAAATGGAATCGTAACTGCTATCTTGAATGAAGCTGAGCTTATATATATATATATCTCTTACACAACAAGTAGATCCTTCTGAATATTTTTAAAAGTCATAGTTTATCAATAATCATGATATAAATATGTGCAGTGAATTTTTATTTTCGTTTTCTTATTTATTTGACTTTGATTATAATTTTTGAATGTTTCTGTATATCAACCAATTGACAATTATAATAGACATATTCAATATTGTAAAAGGGATTACTCACAATTGTCAAAATGTTTTGATTAAAGTCACAATATGAAAAACATAGTTATTGAAATTATTCTATATTTTTCATTTATTACGGTTGAAAATTATACAAGTAGAAAGTTTACTCATCTTTTAATTTGAATTGTATTGTATATGCTTTTACAAAAAAAAAATGACCTTTAAAATGTTTTGATCTAGGGGCTTTCATGTAAGATTTTTTTTCCCGAATTCGACAAATAAACAAATATACTGTATAACAAATGATGCAAATGTTTACAAATAATGCAAATTTTTACCAATTTCACTATTTTGTGCCAAAAATCCACCGATATTGGCCGATATGCGAAGTGTGTGTGTTCTGGAAGTGGGCTTTGGCGGATCCTCAGGATCATCAGAACCGCTCCCAGTTCTGGAAGTGGACCCTCAGGATGGGCCAAGGGATTGTCAAACCATGGTCTGGTCCATCCAGAGGATCCACCAAAGCCCACTTCCAGAACAATTAATTACCAAAAAATACCCGAATATAGCCGATATTTTACAGATATGCGGATATTCCGCCGATATTTCAACGATATGCCAATATGCAACGATAATGCAAATTTCATCCAATAAAAATACATGGAAATTATAGGTTTTTATACACAACAACACATTCTTGATGACATTTTCCGTTGAGAGTGTGTGAGAAAATTTATCAACATTCCGCTACAAATTATTTTGCCTTAAAAACGAGGCAATTTTTGGTTTTCTAGCTCCCACCATAAGCGCAAAAAAATGTTTGATGCTCAGAAATGTAGCGTCCTGAATAAAGCGTAAAATGGAAATACAAAAAATTTACTTTGTATACACAAAAACTACATGTATGCATAAATACTTTATCTGAAATTCTTTTATTTTGAAAGATGCTTGGACTCAATCAACTTTCATATGAATCATACTTGATTTTTTTGTTTCACAATTTCTCATTTTTTTCAATACGGTCATGAAAGGGGTTCCAATTTTATTTCTAGATAATAAAGTTATTATTGTTTCAATCGTATTTTGTAAATGTTATATATTGAACTGATTGTGTTCGAAGCAAGGGGCAAATTAGTACTAGAACAATGACTTTAATGTAAACTTAATGCACATAATTTCAGTTTATTCCCAAAATTTCGGTTCCATGCGGAAAAGTCAGCTTGCGTACGTAAGCCTCTTTATTTTTGGATAAATTTTTGTAAACAATTTTTTTTCAATATTTTTGTGCGTTATACCGAGTCTCCTAGAGTTTCATATAAGCATGCCATAAGAAAGCTGACGAAATAATCTCCACCTCCATTCCATGCTTGCTGGTGACTTGCCAATTAAACGTGTACACTCCGTACACAGCAGTAAAATCTTGCATGCTATTTCGTGTGTCTACTGTCAAGTCTAATGGCTCATCGCCAATCAGGTCGATAACCATCCTTTTCAGTACGTTCATATTCGTGGAATTCCAATTCTTGCATAGCGGACCCTCTTCTTGTCCTCGAACCAATTTTGATAAAATTGCGTCAAACGAATGTTTTCCAGCGTGATGTTAGAGTCCGCGCCAAAATATCCGATCTGATCCTTGCAACGGAAATAATAAACTATGCCATCATGGACTAAAATAAAGAGTCTTACAGGAGTAAGACGAACTTTTCCGCACGGTGGTAGATGCGTATTTTTCTTTATTTTTTTTTATTCGGCATCGAAATATTCTTTAATTTAATAGCAGATGTACTCGCAAAAGATTTTTCACACTATCATGATGAACTCATTTGTATGACATTTAAAAGTATTCTATTTTCTAACAAAGCGCTATAAAAATATGTCTGACGTTAATTTTGCCATAAAAATTATTTTTGAAACACTTTTCATAACTAAAGTCACAAAAAATTTGGATTTTTGTATGGGAGCCAGGGGAGCGACGTGAAACGTACGATTAAAAATTTGACATCAGAGCCAGTCCCTCTTAACTAAAAATGGTACAAATTCGCAATAGATGGCGCTTATAAATCGACAAACACACTTACATTTTATCAGAAGAAAAATGAAAAATATTGAAATATTTTCAAAATATTTAATTTAATAATTTTAATTTAAATAAATTTAAATGGAGTGCCTTCTAGTGCTTCTCTGATTATAATGGTTTTAAAGTACTATAGAAAATATCAAATGTGATATTTGTTGTTTCGAAATGTCAAAAAATGTTGTATTTGTTTTATTTTCAAAATGCACAGAAGTTTTCAAGAAGAAATTAGTTATAACTATATAATTATAATTTTATAAGATATTTTAAAGCACTCAATTTATTTTATCATATATGATATTTCATTATGCTATACTGACTGTCGACAAGATACACACGCAACGGTGTTGACTATAGTGCACATCATGTATATCGTATAGTGTACACTACACTCGACACTGTTGTGTATCATGCGCAATATAGCTTGACAGACAACATAAAACATGTGCACAAAGGCACACTGAGATATCATATACGATAAAATAAACAGAACATCTTGATTTGCTGCTGCTCAGCATATAGCTGAGAGCTGAGAAATGCTGAACTCGTGCGGCTAACGCATACGAAACGGATGGCACGCACACATGCATTCTCCCCGTTTAAACGGTTATAAACAGTTGATTGGACGTTCAATTCAAAACTCAAAACTTAGTAACCAGTTGAGTTTGAAATTGTGTTGCGACCGACATATGAGAAGCTGCGAGAAAAACATCACGTCGCATCCCTCGTTATTTTGCTTACGTAAGTGAAAGCAAGAGATGAGATCTTCTAATAAAATGTAAGCGTGTTTGTCGATTTATAAGCGCCATCTATTGCGAATTTGTACCATTTTTAGTTATGATGGACTGGCGCTGATGTCAAGTTTTTTCACGTCGCTCCCATGATGGGAGCCATGTCTGTATGCTACCTTAATGGCGTGAAACTTTGTACAGGTTATTTTTTTCACAAAATAATAACATTCGGAGGTTTTGGAGAAATTTCAACCAAAATTAAGAGTACGTCCCATACAAAATATATATAAATTTTGTATGGGAGGTAACCCTAATTTTGATTGAAATCTCTTCAAACTTTCAGAATGTTATTTTTTTGTGTAAAAAATAGTCTGTGCAAATTTTCACGTCATTAAGGTAGCATACAGGCATGGCTCCCATACAAAAATTAGAAAAAATTATTATTCGAAGGAAATCTATCAAAATTTTTAAATTTTGGAATCCCGAAAACCACATTTTATTTTCCAGAACTATAGATTTGCGTGCCACAATTGTCTCCAACGGCTCGTTTACACACATACCAATAAGCACGCGTGTTAGTGGTGAAACACAAATGGCAGTTAATTTCACGCACTTCACTCATTTTTCCACAATATGCCGTGACTGCCCTCTTTTTCTTTTTCTCACAATTTTATTTACTCAAAATTTGGCACACTGCAGTTTTTCTTTTGCAAATGGCAATCAAAATTCATTAGTTTTAACACTTTTTCTTTTTCAAAAAAAACACACACAGAATTTTTACGAATTAACGGAAAAATGTTTTTCACAATTCACAATCGAAATACTTTTCGGTTTAGAGGTTTAATAAAAACTCAAATAAACTTTTTTCTTTGATAAAACAAAAAGGAGATGCGACTCAGGAATGACCGCACTATTGTATTATAAAATCGCTGTCCGTATGCGTCATGGGGGTAATCAAAATAGCTATTCTTTTATTTTCTCATACACTGTAAAAATAAGTACTAGACAAAATATTAAAAAGTACGAGATTCAATTGACATTTGTCATTAAACGCATTGACATATGCAATAAAATGGGTGGTCGTATCAGTATAATCGGACGCTTCTGAATAATTTCTCAAAAACTCAAACTGACTTCACTATCATGAAATGATTCCAGACCAAACAAATGCACAAATTCGAAAAGTCATCACAATAAACACCGGTTCTTATATTATTATTTTTTTTAGGTTATGTTTTTTATGCTTGTGTTTCATCGAATTTTTTATATGAAAATAATAAATTTTCATACATTTTTTGCGGTTATAACGTGAATATTTTTTTTGAAAACGCTCAAACTATGTAATATCGATAGATATTATCGAGCCGATACCGCACATATTTTAATATTTTATTACAAAAGCCGCATGTGCATGCGCGTGGGCAAAGACGATTTGATTGGGTTTGAAAACATTGTGGCTGCATCCATTACCGGCATTCGTAACAACAACTTCAACCCATAGACTGAACGAAGAAGGAAAATTTAAAAACAACATGCATTCAAATTAAGATAATGTCTATTGGCTTCAAGTAAATCATTCATGATTTTCCCGTTTATTTGCTTGATTGTTGCGAAACAAATATTTTTTTTTATTTTCACTTTGGTCAAACTAAAGTAAAATTTTGATAAAAAAACACACACCAATATCTAGTATATTTAGTTTCATTTAATTATATTGTATTGTAGATTCATATAGTTCGCACTGATGAAATAAAACGAAGAACACGTATACACACACAATGAGCCAATATACGTAGGCGACTATTTAAGTTTCTTCAATATGTATGTTTTAGTATTGCCCGATGCAAACCATTGTCATATTCGTTAAGTTTAACATTTTGTAGCATAAACGTTCTCAGAACGTTTTGTCATTCGATCGTTATTTGTATTGTTTACCGTAACATGTAAATTGCGTCTCAGCCAAAAAATGAATTTTACTCGTGAAAATTTTCGAGCGATTATTTTTTTCCACTTTCGATTGGGTGTATCACAACAACAGTGTTTTGATCAACTTCATTTGGCCTTTATTTATCATGTGTTTCTTATGTAAGTAGGCTGTTTTACCTTTGCGCTGTCTGTTTGTATATTTGGTTTTTGCTCACATAAATTTGTATTCGTCTTTTTGCAGAATATTCTGTATGTTATTGTTTTCTTCTTAGGCCGTCATGTAACATATCACGAGATTGAGGCATCCCTGGGCATTAGTGCGACCAGCGTATTTAAGATTTTACATGAACATTTAGCTGTCAGAAAGATTTGCTCTCGTTGGATACCACATAATTTGACAATCGCTCAAAAAAAGGCTCGTGTCGATTGGTGTAAACAAATGCTCAAGAAATTCAATCGTGGTGTTTCAAAATCCGTGTATTTTATCGTCACTGGTGGCGAATCATGGATCTACGCGTATGAGCCCGAAACTAAACAGCAGTCGACTGTATGGGTCTTTCAAAGTGAAGATAACCCAACAAAAGTTGTTCGAGCTCGAAGTGTTGCGAAGCAAATGGTCGCCTGTTTTTTCGCGATAAGTGGTCATGTGGCAACAGTTCCACTAGAGGCTCGTAAGACCGTCAATTCTGATTGGTACACCACCATTTGTTTGCCCAAAGTGTTTGGTGAAATAAGAAAAAACAACCGCCGTCGCAAAATAATTCTTCATCATGATAATGCGAGCTCTCACACATCTCATCAAACAGTCGATTATTTGACCGGTCAAAAGATCGATTTAATGGGTCATCCGCCGTACAGTCCTGATTTGGCACCCAACGATTTCTTTTTATTCCCGAGCGTGAAGAATAAACTGCGTGGTCAACGATTTTCATCGCCCGAAGAAGCAGTTGATGCGTTCAAAACACACGTTTTGGAGATATCACTTTCGGAGTGGCATGAATGCTATGACAAATGGTTCGAGCGAATGCAAAAGTGTATTGATCATCATGGCGAATATTTTGAAAAACAATAAAACCATTTTCGATGAAACCCCATTGTCTTATATATGTTTTTGAAAAAACTTAAATAGTGACCCTCGTAGTACACATACACATCGTCGTTAAAATGCGAATTGAAACGAGTGTACGCGCGCTATATTCACTCATTGTGTGTGGATACACGTTATTTCGTTGACATGTGCACCGCTGCCATACCGCATGCACATGCGGCACACGTAATAAAATATTAAAATATTTGCGGTATCGGCTCGATAATATCTATCGATATTACATAGTTTGAAAACGCTAACCTAGATCCGCTTAACGATTTGAACCACATTGTTGAAGAAATAGAACACCGTGAATATATTGTGGGTATTTTCTGTTTCCTACAGAGCTGGAGAACATCTTTCAGAATTACCATATTATTTATTCGACGAATTTACATGGAATAGTTATTTTGATAAACAAACATAAATTTGAATTAGATTTACAATACATAGATGAAGAAATGGAACAAGTATGGGTGTGAATAAAGCCTATAAAATGTATGAGTAAAAATCTTTTGCTTTGCGCTTTTTATATAAAACCACAAGATTTTGATATGGCTAGAAAAACTATCTATCGATTAGATCAAAATTTAAAAACATTAAAAAATAATAATGACATTTTAATGATAATAGGGGATTGCAATATACCAACCCCATAATACCCAGTTACTTTTTTGCCAGATTTATATCTAGATTCCAAACATCGAGCTATCCCCTATTATCATTTAAAAAAATTAGAAAATAATGATTTGAAACAAATTAATTTCATTGAAAATGATTACGGTAATATAATTAACTTATAAATGTTGAAATTAAAATAACGAATACATTTAGAAAGAACAAACGTCGGGATCACAATGCATACCATTATGCATAAAACATTTGAGCAAAGTGTAAAACATTCTTTACTTTTGTAATAAAATAAATGATGAATTTGAATAAAGTTCGGGGCACGAATATATATATGTGTCCGTAAGAATAAATATGACAATAGAAAAACGGAATCTGAAGAACGTCACATTAATTTTTTTTATATAGTATAACTCCATACAAAAAAAAATTATGTAACGCTCTTCAGATTCAGTTTTCGTATTGCCATATTTATTCTTACGGACACATATGAATGTCCGAGAATGAAAGTGAGACTTCTACTCAGAACATAGAAATGTGAAAAAAATCTTAAAGATTTTATTGAATTGTACTACCAACGCAAATTTTATTGAAGCGATTACCAAATACATTGTCAACAATTGTATTTCTGATTATACTCTCTGTATAATGCACACAAAAAGTGAAAAAAAAAATCGTATCTACAACTGTCTTTTCTGCTGTTACATGGGATGCTTATATGAAACTCTCGGAGACTCGGTATAAGGCACAAAAAAATTGTTCACTAAAATTTATTAGAGACTTCGGATAAACTGAATTTTATGTCAAATCTTCTCATATTGAGGTAAGGTGTTTTTTGTGTGTGGTATGCAATTACATTCTTCTTCAAATGTTTTACCCTTATTTGTGGTTTGAATTTTCCAATTTGCCTCCTTCATACACTCTATCTTCGCTCCTCCACAGATTCGAGTACTCTTGTCTCCTACACAAAAATTAAATATGAATTTTTCATAGTAAATGCAATATGTCATATACTTGGCTGCGAAAATTTCACGCATACGCACTCTTGCTTTATGAAGTTCGCCAAACACTCTTCTATTGGGTATTAGGAAAAAGATTTTTGGTTTTACTTGTTTTTGGAAAGCCCTTTTTATTAAATCATCATGCACACATTTTTATCAACATTTTTGTTATCCCAAAAGTTCCAAAAGAAAAGTCCTCAATACGTACCTTTACAGTTGATTTGCGTGTACGTTTTGAAGAAATGTAATTGTCGCTCATCGCCATAAAAATATTTTCGTTGATGAGGTTTTAAACGACGCAATTTTTCGGTAGTTGTTGTTAATACAGGATCAATGTTAATCGTGTTAATATGTGAAAGCGGTATTCGAAAGTACTTATGTGTTTTCAATGTCTCGCCAGGCGTAGATAAAAATATTTTAGATCCTTGCTCGATGCCACTACATTGGGGCTCCAGATCATTTTTAGAGGTGAGAAGTACAAGGCCCAGGTAAGCTTTTTTTCCTGACAAAACAACCTGGAATGGATAATTTTCATCATTGAATGGATTTGAATATCCGTTTTGTAGACTCCAGTGTGATGCATTCTAATTATTTTCAACCATTCTATAATGTGAGAAATCGAAAATGACAACAAATACCACAGCGTACCACAGCAAATTTACATGGGCCTTAACCTATAATGGTTACACAAAAAACGGCTAAAATTAAGTTGTACTCCCAATTAGACGTACTAAAGCGCGGCCATGTGTATGAGTTTGTACGATTTTTCTACTGGTAATAAACTCACCGATCTGTGTATATTTCATGCAAATTCAAAGCGTGGAATGTAAAACAAAGACCATTCTCTGTGAAAATAGGTCCAGAATTCTTTAAGCAACGTTTTGAATGCCATTTACAAAATACTTATTCCAAATTGGGTGCAATATCTCGAATGGTATTGTACATAGATTCATTTGCCAAATTGTCGTCAAGCTCAATTTGACCTGGTAGATATGGGCACACTTGAGCCAAAGCATTGTTACCGATGGCGCTAGAAAGAACGCGGAGAAAATTGAGAAAATTTCCGAAAATTCGAACAATTTTTTTAATTTCTTACTTTTTGTCAGATAAATTGGATTGAGATTTAAGCGACTCAAGTGCTGATGCTTTCTTCAATTTATGTTTCTGTGCTTTAATGTCTGGGCCAACCGGCTAAGCTTCAGAACAATCAAACTACAATACAAGGGTTACAGCGCCATCTATTGGCGTGGAGAGATATGTAGAAAATCAATTTGACAGCATACGTAATTCGTATTCGTTAACATATCTGTCAAACATCAAAATCTCGCTTCTATTCTATACACTTTGTAAACAGAGCATATAAAAATCGTTTTTTTCTTTTCAATTTTAATTTATTTTTAAAAACAATAAAAGATTGTATTAAAGACAAATTTTGATTGAACAAACCAAGTGAAAAACGCAAAGAATTAAAAAAATACTAACGCATATTTTGCGGGAAAATTAACGCATCGTGACATCCGTGGTTTGAAATACCATTGATTGACGACCTTGGCTTTTGATTCATTTGTGACCGCAGTACGAAAATTACGCAAAATAAGGGCAACGGTAAGAATTTGTCGAATTTTTCAGCATTTTTTGAAAGTGCTCATTAGTTTTATTTCATAGATTGGCGATTTGATTAACCTCGAAACTGGTTGTGTGAAAAAAAAAAAACATCGCAAATATCGATGATGAACCCATTCGTGTTTACGACAAGTATCTAGATCGCTGGGAATCAACTGAAGCGTCTAAAATTCCATGGACCTATACACTTGCAACGAGCTATCGCATGAAGGCCAAACTATGACTTGAAGCATGTCGGATAGTAAAACACAAATACATTTGGTATAAGAAGGATGGATTGCGACGAGAAGATTTCGGAAAACTTAAAAGCGTACAAAATGTCAAAAACCACAATCGCTACTCATTTCTTTCATTTTGATCTCACACTATTTTATCAGTTAAATTTAAGCATGCAATGTCAATAAATTAAACAAATCTCTGCAAATTTGCGTTTTAAACCTTTTATTTGTTTCTGAATATATCCTATTATGTTAACATAAAACAAGATGTGATTTTTTTTATTAAATTTTAATCATTGATTTAATTTATGTTCGAAAATTCCGCTTTAAAGGCAAAAGTTATTCATTCATGAATGAATTAATTATTCTTCAATTGTTGTGAAGATACAAATATAGTTACGTCGACCTGCGGCACGGAATGGAACATGACGAGTTCGCATAAATGGATCGTATTCAACTGAACGTCCAAATGAACCAGATAAGTTACTTTCAGCGTTGGGTACATTGGGAACAGTTCCAACAATGTGCGCTTGTAATTGTCAAAACATTCTACACAATATACGTAACGGGCGTCGCTGTCATTGTAATATTATTTTACGTATTTCGACGTTGTGGAGAAAAATAAGATATTATATATTGGCTTTGTTTTCGTTTTTGATTACATAATGTTGTTAATATTTCAAATTATAATTCAAAGTGAATTTTTTTATTAAAATACAATAATATTAAACAAATTTTATTAATTTCAATTTAATGATTTTTATGATTTTTTCTTTGAAAGTACAACAACCACATAAATTTCAATACGACTGATCTAAATCAAGTTCAATGACATAAATAGAGATGGCGCGGGTAAAAAGTTCCCGTAAAAATAATTCTCCAATCTCATACAAATATAGACCGGTTGGTTTGGGCATATTGTGACGGTGGGATCGTTTCAATCGGTGATTGTGTGTCTGTTGTGCTTATTTTCACTGGGTTCTCTTGCCACTCAATATAGGTCCTCTGAATCATAGAGCCGCTATACCAGAGAGCAACACCAATGGAGATCAACCAAACTAATCTAAGTGAATGCGAATGCTGAGACAATTCTTGATCTCGATGTTCCATGATAATAGATTTTTTTAAATAGAAAGATTTTTGGAAGAAAATCACTTATTTTTAACTAACCACAAAGCTAATTAGAGTTTGAATTATAGTATGAACTCTAGTTTTCAACAAATTCAATTGGTTCTTATTGGTGTAACTAATAAATAATAATTAATAAAAATTCTTATTAGTTAGTAGATTTTTTCCATTAGTACTTTATTATTATTTAGTAATTCTTAGTAGCCACTAAGAAGCAATAATTATTATTTTACTAGCTACTAACAACTACTAATTATTCGGTCTTAGTACATTTTTTATTAGAATTTTAGTAGATTTTTCATTGGAATGTTAGTAGATTTTTTATTAGAATGTTAATAGAAATGTTATTAAAATTTTCTCAGTTACAACTTTCTCTCGCCTTGCGATCACAGCAATGAAACGACAACAACAATAACACATATTTTTACTGTCAAAGTTTTGATGTCAAATGGTGTCGACATTGGTGACGGTATTTTGAAACAGACTGTGTAATCCATATTCATCGTATATGATCCTATGTAAAGTTCTATACTTGATCTAGTTCACATTGACGGTTCAAATCGGTTATGTCCAATAGCGTGGACATGGACTGTGTGTTTCTTCTGTTACATGTACGTTGTAATGGACAAGTATAGTAACATGGCGTCGTTCAAATAAATTTAAAAATCCGTCCACTCGTGTCGACACCATCTAGCACGGTAGTAGGGATTTCATTGCTGTGCTTGCGATAGCCAAATGACGCCTATTGATTTAATCACGATTGGTATTCGCTTACTATTCAATAGGTATCACATAGCAAGTTTATATGAAACTCTCGGAGACTCGGTATAGAGCACTCAAACAGTGAAAAAAGTCCAGATCGTGATTTAGATGATATGGAATGCGATTTTTTTCATTCTGATTTCACCAGGTGATGCAGAAAGTTGAGTAGTATTTGAGAATTGAAGAAAAAAAAATTAATAATTTTTTTTTCATTTTTCGCGATTTTTCACCTACTACATGGGATGCTTGTATGAAAAACACGGAAGACGCTGAAATGGCAAACGCCAAATATATACGGACTTACGGCAGTGCCATTTCAGCGGTCTTCCGTGTTTTTTATACAAGCATCCCATGTAGATGGTGAAAAATCGCGAAAAATGAAAAAAATAATTAAATTTTTTTTCTTCGATTTACAAATACTACTCAATTTTCTGTATCACCTGGTGAAATCAGAATGAAAAAAATCGCATTCCATATCATCTGAATCACGATCTGGACTTTTTTCACTGTTTGAGTGCTCTATACCGAGTCTCCGAGAGTTTCATATAAACTTGCTAAGCGAATACCAATCGTGATTGAATCAATAGGCGTCATTTGGCTATTGCAAGGCGAGAGAAAGTTGCCACTGTGAAAATTTTAATAAAATTTCTATTAACATTCTAATAAAAAATCTACTAACATTCTAATAAAAAATCTACTAACATTCTAATAAAAAATCTACTAAGACCTAATAATTAGAAGTTGTTAGTAGCTAGTAAAATAATAATTATTACTTCTTAGTGGCTACTAAGAACTACTAAGTAATAAAATAATAA
Source organism: Contarinia nasturtii (assembly GCF_009176525.2). Lineage (NCBI taxonomy): Eukaryota > Metazoa > Arthropoda > Insecta > Diptera > Cecidomyiidae > Contarinia > Contarinia nasturtii. The sequence continues at coordinate 811,230 of NW_022200123.1, read as the reverse complement.
AAATGATGAAACTAATAATAATAAGTTTAAACTAATAAAAATTCTACTAATTAGTAGAAAAATTAACACCAATGGTGCGAATTTTAAAACTCAAGAATGTAAAGAAACAGTTCAAAACAGTAAATATCTTGCACAACTTTTAAAGTCCGTTGTTATTCACATTTATCTATGACCACGTACACTCAAATTATGAAAATAATTTCATTTAATCGGGTTTTATTCGGACCAGAATAACATGGTAAATTAAAATTGAATCAGCACACGCGAAAGGCTTTTAAGAAAATGCCAAACATATAATTTCACCTCTATTTCACCTTACAAACGCATTTGAATTTTATTTATGAAATTAAATATCAATCATTAAAATCATTACTTCAATATATTACGGTTTGATTTGTTTATTCGTGGCATTAAGTAAAAATTCAAACCTCAAAATTATGCAACGCATATACATATTTTACTTTTAGTTATTGTTTACATAACGAAAAATCAATGTTAGGATACAGTCAATGTGAATCATGTGGCGTATAACAGTGAATACAAACAATATATTGATTTTACTTTGAAAGATTGTTCACTTTTTCAAAAATGTTATACAAATTTATGGTTGAGAATAAAAGTGGGAATAGCCGAAACCGCTCTTTCGAACGCATGCCTCTAGTGAATGTATGACAAGAGAAAGAAGGGAAGTGTCTTCAGCAATATTTTGGATCTTCAAATCCTCAAACATTTCCGAAGACACTTCCCTACTATCTCTTGTCATACATTCACTAGAGGCATGCGTTCGAAAGCGCGGTTTCGGCTATTCCCACTTTTATTCTCAACGAATCAAATAGTACGTTGCTTTTCTTGTGCGCCCAAACATCGTCTTTTTATGCGTTTTGAGTCTAGAGAATCACAGAGCAACGGCATGTTGGACATATTAATGTGGGGATCTGGTACACTGTATTCTGGGGGTACTACCCCCTATGCAAAAATTTATTAGGTCAAACTTCGCTCTCATGATATGTCCATATGTTTATATAGAAAATGTACGGTGTGTGGGCACAAAGTGAAAGCAAAGACAGCGATGAAGTATATTCAGTATAAGATCTATAATTATATCCTTAATATATACAATTAGTTAAGCATATTTGAAAGATTTCTTTTTTCTTTCTAAATTTGATCTCAGTCAAAAGTAATAAACACTTTTGATGCCGGCGTTACTAGCACAAATCATCAGAATTTGAGAGTTCCGAAGAATGGGCTGGTGTTGCTTTTGAGCAACATTTGCCCATCGATCTAAACTTGGTGTACCTATAGCATTATTTGCATTAATTTGTTAACTCGATAGCTCTTCCCACAAAAGAACACAAAATACACATATTTTGAATGGCTTATTATGTCTAAAACGAAGACATTATTTGATATAATCACTGCTCATCAGCAACCAGTCGATGCCAAGTGGTGACACAAAGTGCGATGACGAACCCCATGATATATCAATTAAATCTTCGTAGCAAACTGAATCAGTAACAGTGTTGCATGCTAGGGGCTTTTATCTTCAAATGTATACGATTTATACTGTAAATAGTGAATTATATTGCAAAATCATCTGTAATACGCGCAAATAAATGTGCAGAACTGCATATATTTGGTGTATATTTCATGTATATTTCGTCTATGGCATGTTTTTTCATTCTCTTTTGTGCGGATCTTCTTCGATTCTGTGTAGCTATACTGTGTGTGTGTACACTGTACACTGTAGTTTAAAATACACCTTATTCTCTGGTATAGGCGAGAAATTTCAATCGTATATATGATGAATAAGACGTGAATATTGTGTATAAATTTGTATGAACGAATAGATGAAAGCCCCTAGGTTGCATGTGAACGACATTTATCAGTAGCAGTAACTGGCCAACTCGCTTGAATTTAAATTTGATAATAACCAAACAAACACAAACCAAAATATAAAAAAACGTGATATAGAATCATTATATTCGTGGTCTATGAACCATGATATATGTGCTAGATTACAAGTAAATGAAGAGTAAAAATCAAAACATTCTCTTATTATTCGTTGAGTAGTACAGTTGAACGTTGCGAAACGGTTTTTCTTGTAAAGATGACATCGAAATGCAGTTACTTTTTGGTCGTGTTGATCTGTGCCAAAGCGGTAAGAAAGAATATTTGACATTTCAATGGCCAATGGTAGAACAAATCAGTAATCAATTCTCTTTTAGTTTTTGGTTACTTCTCTGCCGATTGAGGACAATTCCAATGAGAATGCATTAGGTGAAATCTCATTAACGAGAGCATCCGAAAATATAGTGCCTGTGCGAGATTTGAGCGATGAGGATATTGAGAAAATGAAGCAGGAAATGTCAAATGAGCTAAGACCAGCGCAAATGGAGAAGTTTGTTGAAATTTTACAGAAATTCAAAAAAGGCACCTCTACGAAAGATAAAGTTGAAGGAATGGTGAGAAATTATAAATTTTTATTTAATGAATTATTGGTTATCAGAATGGTTTTTTATTCAGGTGCAATTAATTGTTTTCTCAATGGGAGTTAAATCGAGCATAACAAATTCCGACATCAATTTTCTTGGTGAAAGTACAACTGTGGACACAATCACCGAAAATAACATTTAAATTTTATTTTGTTGCAAAAACCTAAATCTTTGCTTTATTGGAATAAATTATAAGAATAAGAATTTTTTTCGAATGGTTTCTTTTCCTCTTTAACACCATGTAACATCCCATTTTATCACAAATTGATTTGAATTAAACAAACATATAACCTTTAACTAGCACATCTTTTGGTTATAATCAGTAGTCATAAGGGCCATGACTTGAGATTAATCTGTTTGTTTATGTTCATTATAGTACAGTTTGAAATAATCAGAGTACTTGTTACTTATAGTTTTACATAATAAATGCTTTTAATATTGAATATATTTTAATTTAATAAATAAATAAATAAAAAATAAACAAATACAATTATTCAAGTGGATTTCTCCCAAAGATCAAATTTGTTGCAAAGCGTGAAAATGAAGAGTTTGTATTATTGTTTGAGTCAGATTAAAAATAATGACTAGTCTAACTATATTGAACAATTGATCAGGGCCGGTATTCTAATACATTTTCTGATAAACTTATTCGGAATTATTCCGAAAAACATATTTGTATGAATGAATATTGTTTTGAATAAACATTGCAGCACATAGCGAGAATAACACGCATTAATCATACTTTTGGTAGTTACTTATTATCAGTGAAATTATTCCGAAACCTTTCTACATGGTGGAATTATTAATATAGTTTCTATTAAAAAAAATTATAATTTTTTGTCTTTTCAACATTTGGCGACAAATTGATGTCTATCAAAAGTTCCAAAATAAAACTCTAATAGGACTCTACATTTGTCGCCGAACGTTAAAAAGATAAACAAAAGTCACACACTCGAAATGTTAGCTATCGTCAGGCGCTGAAACGGACTGAAAACATTAGAAATGATTGTTATAGTGACTGTAGTAAAGCAAGTTTTAATATAATAATAACAATAACATCTATTGTTTTCACTGAGCTGAGCTATAAACAATAATTCCGAACGATTCTTGTGGAATTGTCGTAGAATACCAGCCCAGTTTATAGTAACAGATTTACACGAATCCAAGTATACACGCTGCATCTCCAAAAACTGTGCGGCTCATTCATCAGTCCATATGATTCCTGCGATTCAAGCAATACGAGCAGTTTGAGCAATGTGGAATTTGAGGAAATAAAATGAGAAATGTCAATTAACACCATGTCAAATTGAAAAGATTGCGGAAATTTTGCAGAAATTCAAAAGAGGCTCACCATCCACGAAAGATAGAATTGGTGAATATTGAATAGTTTCGATTGCTCGATTACTGTTTCCAGCATCATGATTTTTATTTTATTTCAAAAGAAAGAAATGATTTTTCTCAATGGCAGTTAAGTCAAACGCATCAGATTCCATGATTAAGAAGTAAATAAAATTGTGAGTAAAAATCACCAAATTTGGTTCGTGAATATTTTTTTTTTTTTTTGCTTATTGTGAACTTAAACATTGTTTGTTTAGACAATTACATCAAGTTATTGTTTTCGCATTCCAGCTTACTCATTTTGAATATTTTTGAATCATTATAGATTTTAATTCATGTTTTAATCTATTGCTGTAGTATTAGTGTCAACTTTGTATGCAGCGCTTTCCTTTTGTGGTTTTCCATTAAATCTTGGCGGCTAGAAAATGGGCAAATGACCTCTGGTTGTTAAAAAGAAACGACCTGAGATATTTTCATATGCAATAATTACTCACTGGTAAAAGAAAAGATAGGAATTGATCGCATCCGACGGTTATTGGATCGTAGTACGTCAATGTTTTATTTTCTTCCTTAGTTTTACCCGGAGCCGCATTTAACTACAAAACAAATATTCTACATTCTTTTCATTTGCCTTATTTGTATCATTTTCTCACCTGAATTACCATAAAGAACATAAGAAACATCAATACGAAGTTCTTAGCCATTTTTATAAAGAAAATATTTATGTTTCACACAACTGAATTGAAAGAAGCCTAATCACTTTCTGAATGACATCAAAATATGCCAAAACTCTTTACAATTGACATGGAGTTATATTTTAATCAAGTGAGACCTATTTTGACAATCAATGATGATTCCATTTTTTGTGTTCATTCTTTGGCTAATTGATAGGCCAAATTATTGTGAAAGAAAGAACATACGTCTCTATTCGAATGAACCAGAAATAATATTGGATTCGAATGTAAAACCTATGTGAAATAAAAATCTATATAAAAAAAACGCTGTGTTTTTCTTTTGTTGATTTTTAATTCAAGTCTGGTTTTAAATGTAGCTCATTCATATGTGAATAAATTCGATTTTATTTGGAATGATTTGATTCCAACTTTGTTATACTTTCGTTAGATTTTATATATTATAACATTTAATTTGTAAAATAAATATTTGAAATTTAACTCTCGAAATTTCAATACAGAAATTTGTTCGGTACTTTTCCAATGTAGCAGCATTCGATCAATTTCAAAAATTATCGCAAATATGAAACTGGCACATTTCTTTTTGAGAGTGTCGTAGTCAGTTATCACTTGTAAAATGGAATGCGAAATGAAATATTATTATGAACGTTCGGTACGAGGGTCCTGACATGAGATTATTTTGTTTATTATGGGACAGATAAACGCATAATCAGTTTGACTTTGTTGGAGTGCAGTTTCTTTGTTACATACTCAGAGTACTTTTAACGAGTGTGAACAATAGATTTGTTTAAAAATGGCTTTCAAATTGAATATTGTGGTTTTTGTCCTATTTGTGTGGCACGTAAGTAATAAAAAAGTGAAAAATCTTCGAGAAATGTGAAAATTAAATAAGTTTTTTTTCCACAAAGGTTTGCTTATCAGCTCGAATTCCTCGTCAAAGAGATGTCAACGACGATGCTAATTCTCTGGTGACAAATAAAAATGAAAAATCGAATGACGTGAATGAAATTTCACTACAATTAGATTTCGAAAAAATCCAAAACGAGTTGGAAAAAGCATTGAGCGACAATGAAAAAAATGAACTTGGCGCCATCATAAGTGATATGAATGAAGCAAAAACAGTCGAAGATGGCCTCAATGGAGCGGTAATTATTGTATACAATTTATTGAATTATTCATAAAAAAAAGTTCAGTTGAAATCTTTTTCGTATCTTTTTCATTAGATGAAATTGATCGAGTTCGGTGTGAAGATGGCTATGAACCACACCAATATATTTGAGCCATCAATAAACTCAACTTCGCCTGGTTTGAATGCACTTCAAGTTGTTCCATGAGAATTTGTATGTAAAATTGATCAAAATAAATATTGCTTTCAATGGTTTTTTATATTATGAAAGGTGGTCCAATTGTTTATAATGGTTTTTATTCAGTTTTACCCATTCTTGCTGATCTCAATAAGACTAAAGCAATTGCTTTCTTGTGCAAATCCTTCACAGCCCCAATTTGATATACAGATAAATTTGTGCTTGAGCACACACAAATCTAAATAAATTCATTCCATAGCACATGTGCGGCCATTGAATGACCTAACGAAAATCTACAAACGACAATTACTTGATTTTTACTGTACGTAAAATACGACTGTTCCCATCGGTCCCATATTTCTTATTCCTCTTTTTACATATACTATATACGTTTACTTATTCTGAATGTGGTTACCGTTTTGAGAACATGAACTCTCAATGCAAAGGCACACACACCACATTTCTGGGTGTATTACATTCATCCATTCAATTCGATAAATGAGTATCAATTAATCAATGCCGATGGCTTTTCGGAGCTATTCATTACACAAAACAGAATACTCCCCAAGAAACACATTTCATTTGTTTACGACCCCCCCAAAAAATAGGCCATTGTCCAAGCAGACACATTCAAATATTTTACTTTTTTCTTTGATTAAATATATCCTCGCATTTGGTACGATATGAATACCAGACAATATATTGAATTAACTGGTCAGTTGAGCTGACAGTACGTTAGCCAGCTAAATGGGCTAAAACAATAGACGTTATTGTTTTAATGATGGATCACTTTTCTTGTTTTAATAGAAGTGATTGTTCATTATAACAATAACTTCTATTGTTTTAGTCCATTTAGCTGGCTAACGTACTTTCAGCTCAACTGACCAGTTAGTTAAATATATTGTCTGATGAATACTGGTTTCTTGGGTTGTTATTGTAGACAAACAGAGATACATGATTTTGGGTAGACTTGTGCTGAATTCTATTGTAGCTCGGCACAGACACAAAATGTACACAAGAACGGATATAAATAACAGTTGTAATTATCTGGTGGTCTTGGTTTTTATCGATGATGCAAAATGTTCCAAAAATCGAGCAAAATGCATGTGAATGAATTTATACGTTGCTGTTAGTAAGTGTCACGATTACACTTCCAACAAGCAGATGTCAGACGGAGATTCGAGAAAAAAATATCACACTAAATTGCTGATTACGTCCAAGTCGAAACATTGACCAATGATGGTTATTCATCGCCATGGACTTGAACCAAAAACCATGTGTCGATTTTAGTTTCGATTTTTTTTCACTGACATTTCCAAATGTAAATACTTTTGAAAAAGTAACCATCCATCGAACTCCATCACATTAGTATTATTAGAAAATAACAAAAGGAATCTCTATTTTTGTTGTTGTTGCAAACTTGCCAACAGCATACTGTTTCTTATGCTGATACTGCTCAAAGTGGATCGATCTCTTATTTTTTATCATACAAAAGAAAGAATCACCTTATGGTGTTCATGATGTGCGAACGTGCATTGAAGTGACATGATAATAATTAGAAAAGTTTCCAAAGTTTTATCATTTCCTCAAGGTAATTTCGAAGCAATTTTAAACGTTTGGTAATTTAAAGCGTCAGCAACATTGCTTGCTTCATGCTATGCACTCTGGAGCTGATGCCCAATTGCTATTGCGTTCTACTTACGAACCATTTGTAAAACCTTCGCAAAATCTCTAGAATACAAATGATCCATTTTTCAATGAAACGTCTCTCATCATCAGTTGTGCTATTTGACTTGAACATACTTTTATCTATTACATACACTAGGTGACACCCAAGCGGGTGGTTTGGGCGAATTAATTTTGGAATCTCAGTTAAATTGCATTGTCATCATTATCTATTGTTATACACGTTAAATCGATTTTCCAAATCCTAAATTAACCGATTTTAATGATTTACTCTATTATCATTATTGCAAAAGAGAGCACCGTAATGAGCATGCAAGCAAGCGGTGTTTTGTAGTCAATGTGCCAACGGCACTATTCGATTGATGTCACGAACTTAGCCAGTAAATGAACTAATTTCTGTAGCCACATTCTTGCACGTATTTCGCTCAAGAAAATGGCATAAATTTCCATAAAACGTTCACAATGCACACATTACTGATGAGCACTTACGCTGGTTTATCTTCTTTTTGCCATAGAAAACACATTAATCGAAAGCGTTTGAACGTTATCGTTCTCCATTCGTTATTGAGAAAAGCAATTACCTCATGACTTTGCAGCATATTTTATGGTTGCAACGCCAGGGCAGCATGGCGTTTTAAAAATATATATTTTGTTTTCAAAGAAGTTGAAAAGGATGACAACAAAGAGAAGAATGCATGTGCAAAGGCATCATTATGCTTTGGTTCGCTTATCACCGTTTTTTTTTTTTGTGATTCAATCCAGTGAAAAGAGAAATTCGTGCAATTGCGCTAACTCATTATTTGGAAAGTTTGAATAAGCGGTTTGGTGGCAAAATTAAATAGTTAAGTAGGAATTTAAAGTTTTATTGAATGGATTAAAACTCGATTGAAATAAAACTGTTCGCACTGAATAAAAAACCTGCGTGTCTCGTAGGAAAAAAAACGTACAACAATATGGTAGGCAAAATGAAAAGTTGTTTGCATGTTTGGGTGGAGCCGCCTCTTTTCGATATGAATGGAAAATTTTTGGCAATGGAATAATAAAAATATTTATCTAAGATCCTTAATATTGTGAAAATACATATCAAACATTCGGTATTATCTGACAGAAGTAATGGGAGCGTTTCAAAAGCAATGCGCTGCAGGCGAAAAAGGCTTTTGAACGTATTTATTGCAGACACTATGATGGCAATTTTCATTCCGTGATTACGTTTTTTTTTTCTTTTACTCTATCTTTGTGAGTTTTTTTCTCGTGTTTTCCCCTAAATATTATAAAGAGAGCAATACTGCTGTGCTGCTGAAAGCGCTCTATTTAGATAGTGTAGTTTTCTGTTCAAGTGAATGGCTTATCGTATATGCCAAGAACAAGAAGCGCCAAAACTACAACAATTCGAACATCATTCTAACAAATACTATTTAAATAAAATGCGATAGAATGAGAAGTTGAAACCATATTTTCGATGCACAGAGTTAAAATATAGCTATGCTGTGGTGCACTGATACCGACAACGACAAACAGAGACAGAAACGGAGACAGTAAAAGAAAAAGAACAAGAGCAGTGGTAAATTATTATAAAAGCATCCTCTCACATACATACAGAAGCACCGAAAAAAGAAACACGGAGAATAGATTGTATAGAAGCGCTCAAAAACTGAGATAAACAAATAAACATTGAATGCCTTCCCCAGCGATAAGCCGAATCCCCGACGTTTCGCGCAACCATATAGAGTCTTCTGAAATGTTCGACAAAATTTTACAAATATGCAAACGAAATATTTTCATAGGAGCTGGCTACGAAACATTTTTTTTTTACTTTCTCTCTCTCTCTCTCTCTTTTATGCTCTCACTGTCTCTATCTCTCTCTCCATCTATCTCTTCTCCACATTTTGTTGTTTTTCTTCCATTGCTGTTGTTTATTGCTTCTCTAATTCGAAAGCTGTTAGTCATTATCATGGCCGCTTTTTGCAGCCTCGAAACATAACATTGTGCAATGGAAAATGGTAATAAAATGATAAATTTTTGGGTAAAATAAATGGAGAAAACAAGATTTGCTATCTAATAATCATGAGAGTTTGCAAAACACTTAAAATTTTCATTATGCACACAATGCTCTCGACACATAGAAATCGTGCGATTTGTGTGTATGTATGTGTCTCTTGCATGAGTTCAAATCACTTTGACACGATTTTATAAGCTCTCGGCGGGTCCGAAACATAAAACGCTTGAATGCTCATTATTATTAATTTATACACACAGTGCCAGCGATTGGCCGTAGTTCGGCTACCCCATGTAATGGTTGAGCACCAGTTTAAATTTGGACTATGATGGATTTCACATGAATAAAATGCACGGACGTGTTTGACAATTCACATCTCTGACATCCAAATGAATCTAAAGCGTGCGTTTCATTTTTATGACAAATAACCAAACTCAATGCAAGCATTTTATTTTCGTTTTTATTCTTATTTTGTTTTTCAAGTAATATGAATTATTAACATCTGCAAAATGTTTTTCCCGGCAAACTGAATAAATACAGTATTTAGCGTGTTTTTTTGAATAGTTGTAGCGGCAGCATCAATGACAGCATCTCATATATATTGCAATTTAAATAGATTTTATTTCGAGAATAGCGCGTGCATCGCAAAGAACGACCCCAAAAAAAAACAACAAGGAAACAAGAACTTTAAGCATTCACGTACGTTCAAATGTAATATTTTACTACTTTTGTATTGTTGTTCGCCGAACGAATGAGCGATGCGATCGGCGGCGCATTTACAACCCATGCATACAACGAAACAATCGTTCCTCGTTTAACATATGGAATTTTGTGTGCATGTATGGATTTTGTTGTTGTTTTTGAAAGAAAATATTTGTTGAAATATTGCAAACCAACAACTCTGAGAAGAGCGTATGTGCTTTGCAAATATTCGAAAGTTAAAAGATGGCATATACGAAACACTTTATGGTTACGTTACGAAATATGATGTATTTATTTGATGTGGTTGAGTTTAAATTACGTGCCATTGTTGTATTTTCCTGGTTTTATGTAACATCGAATAAAAGTTGTTAGATTCTATCCATCCTTTGTGTGGCGCGTTTTTGTGTTTTTTGGTCCACGCGCCAAAAATTCGAAATACAAAACGAATAAATGGATCCATTGAAAGTGGCGAAAAACATAGACGCATGCACTTCAAAAGAGAAGCAAATGAATGATATAACGGGAAAGAGGATCAAGAGTGGGATGTGAAAAGAGCTAATATTTTGAGACACAAAGACGGGAGCACAAAGAATGAGTATGTCATGTTTGTGTCGTATAAATATCAGCAATGCAGCGATGTATATTTATGAGCTGCATTTCATATAGTAGTTACATATTCTAGGCGAACAACAAACCATGGAAAAACAAACAGAGAAAAACTGAACAGCATATTTCACAATAAATGAAGATAAGCTATGCACATCAGACCCGAATGCAATTTCGTTACCGATTTTTTTGCATCGAGACATGTTTTGGTCCTTTTTGGGAGGTAACTCATCAATACCGGGTGTCGTTCAAAAGCGTCTAGTTGTTTGAAGTTATTTCGACAAAATAAAAAGGACCATTTCAATTGGAGGGACGAACGGATGCCTTTTAGCTTGATTGTATCACAGCTGTGGATGACTTTTCACTGAAAAATGGATTAGCTGAAGCAGGCATAAAATGCACCCTTTAAACTTGAAAATCCTTGTGACACACACATAAGCTTCGAAAAAGGAAAAAAAGCCACTAAACAAACTACTAAAACTGCAACTGAAATAATGTAGTCAAGCGAATGGTGTATGTCTCTCTGTGTGTATACCAGTAGGTTATATATTTCTGTATATTTCATAATGTATGCGAAGAATTCCTACACGAATTTCGAAAATTTATCCCATTTAAATTGAAAACGATTATCTGTCTCCCTTTTACACTGCATTGTTCATCCATTTTAGCCCGGTTTTTTCGTTCATATCTTATTTGGCGCTTTTTTCATTTTCATTGTTTCCTGTCTCTCATGAATGCTGTTCGCATGAATTTATCACTTTCCTGACAATGCAATTTTACGTTGATATATTCACCACAAATGCATGTCACTTTGTTGTGCATGCATTGTGTATTTTATATGCATAAGTATCACGATAAGTATATGTATTATAAAATGAGAACTGTTGCCATCGAGTTTATTTTTTTAACCACATTTTTTTTCGAAACATTTCCAACCAAATTTGATGTGGCTTTCCGCGAATAAATGTTTACATTTTGTGTTACCGTCGACCGTCGACCGAAATGAACTTTCATCAAAATGTATAAAAGCAAATTGATATACAGCATACTTAACCAACCAACGCATTGACTTTTTACGGAACTGGTATCTTGTTGCTATGATAGCAAAAATAATATTATGATAAATCTGGTTTTTAACAAAAGTATTGGAAGAACGAAATACGGGGAACTTTAAATAATCACAAAAACATTCGTTTTTTTTAAATTATATATAGTATTCACTAAAAAAACAAAGAATTTTTTTCTTGGACATTCATATGAACAAGATATAATAATTTAAATGGCCAGCGGGTCACAATGATTGAATTTGTGTGTAGTAATATAATTAAATTAAACTACATCATTTAATATGCCTATTTGAATGCAATAAACATCGGTATAGTACAAATAAATATTGTGTCACATGATAATTGGAAATGAATTTATATTGAGCTAACTATTCCTTTGAAGTGAGATGAAATAGCCAGCTTTTTGGTACATTTAAATTTTCAGTAAAAAAACGATTCATCTACGTTGAAAAGTATAACAAAAATTAAGTTTAATATTGCTTATATTGTGGGATAATGCAGAGTGAGTAAATGTCAACTTCAGCAAATAGATTGTGTCTACGTTCATAATTGTATCATAAAGCAGCTGTCCGTACTATAGCCACAATCTATACACTGGTCAACTCTTATTACTTTTACTCTCGGAATCATGCGGTTCGTCATCAGACTCCCCTGATCTTCAGACTCAAGTGAATCGACTAGTTGTGGCCGCAGTGAAAAAACATCATAATCGCAGAGTGGCAGTAGCATCGTCATTGCAATTGAAAATTCTTTTGTCTACTATTATTCAAATCTTGTATCGATTTTTATTGATCACAGCATGGTAATTGTGGGGCGCTGTCAATATTCTAAGAGAAAAATAAGTTTGAAATGAATTGAAAATCTTGAATAACTGATTGGAAAAATGACAGGATTGTGTGGTGCGTCGAACAGTTGCGATGAAAATAAAGATGATATTGATTTGATACGAAAGGCGCTTTACACGCAATAAAACTTCTGAAGATTTCAAAGAATCCGATTCATTGCATGAAGCATTCCCTCGATTGGTATATTTAATTTTTACTACCATATAAAAAAGAAATCGGTTAAGATTTGATTTTAATTTTGATTTTGCAGAAAACTCTTTGTGACTACGTTGATTCAGCCGAAATGAATTCTGATGAAAATAAAATTCCAATAGGATACGGTAAAAGCTGCAATCGCTGTGGCTGCACACAAGAACAACATCAACCGAACAAGCTACCGCATTAAAGTAATGTCTCAATAAACGCTGAACCACACGAAAATCTGTTCAATTCTGAAACTTTATGGGCGTTAAGCAATAAAAAAAATATTCCATACACAGTAAGCGATTAAGAAATGCTCATGTAATTTCTCCGTTTGACGGTTTTATTTTGAAATAATGACCATAAAATCAACAATAAAATTATCACGACTTAGTTTGCGCTTTTAATTTGCTGTGTCTTTATTGTGTGTTTACTGTTTATTTCACCAAATAACGAAATAACTAAAAAAAAGCTTATCAACATAACTACATGAACCTATTTTATAGGTGAAATGTTTTAAACGTATACGTTTTGTAATTGATTATAAAATTGTTGATAGTTCGTAATAGCTCTCAATACAGAGACTCAGAGTCCAATAAAATTGAAAATCGCATTTTTAAACTCATTAATCCTACTAATGCAATAAAATATTGCATTAGTTTATGCCTACAAGTAGACTAATCTTCTTCTATCTTTATGGATTAACTTACTTTGTCATTTTCAAATCTGTAAAATTCCACAACATAGTGGTAAAAGTGTTTTAATTACTGAAATAAATACTTTATGTACATCATCCAATTAGTGTATTTGAAAGCAATAAACATAGGCATGGTTGTTTACAAATAAATGCTGTGTCTCAAGTTTCTAATCTGACATTTTGGTGTAAACAATTCTATCGGTAGTCGATCAATTAACTTTATATCATGGTGACACGATGAAATTATGAAAAATTTCGATTCTTACTATCTCTTACTTTGAGTTATGAAATATTGACAATGTCATCATTATATTGGGGGTGTGAATTAATTTCCATCGTTTTTTTGTTGAAAATGAAAGTTTATTTTAAAGAAATGAACCAATGTGTTTTATTCAAAGTATTGTCTATCGCTAGCCACTACTTTGGCCTACCTCTCAGGAAATTTTCAGATTCCATATCCAAAGGAATGTTAGTTTTTTTCAGGTATCTATTGACCAAGTCATTTTTCGACTTTTTTAAAGTTTGCACAATATTGATCAGAAACGGTGCACTGCATCGATTGAAATGAGTGGTATTCAGAAAGAGGGATGTTCAGCGAGTACAGCGGGGGTATACAGATTCTTATCGATTAATTTTTCAAACAACTTTTAATGATTTTGCAAAAGTAAAAAAAAATCACTTTTTTAAAAAATCTGGTAATTGAATTTTTCAGCAAGTTTCTTGTAATTGTTCTGTTAGTTTTCAACCAAAAACGATCAGCTGACATCAATAAAGATCATCTGTAACACTTTTGATGAGTTGTAATTCGATCAAGTTTGATTACGTCACCCATTTGGCAGAATCGCGGATTTTTGGATTTCTCGTCAATTTTTGTGATTCAGCTCAACTCACATATGGTTTTTTATGCTTGAAATTCTTGAAATAGATCCCACCTTTACAATCAATCCCAATTCAATACGAAATTGATTCCATTTGTAAATTTAGAGCGATATTTGATTAGTCTTATATTGTTCTTCAACCAAACTTTCCTTCTTTTCGTATTCGCTACAATTTTCACCACTTTTAGGATATGTAAATATTTGATATCGATCGCATTATTCATATTTAGTCAATCCATAACTTTTACATGCATTTAACGTAGAATTTTTCGCAAAAATGAGTGAAATAATTCAACTTGAAAGTTTTTGGTGAATTTGGAGTTTTACACCAAATTCACCACTCAGTGTTCACCAAACTCAACATTTTTGTGTTGGAAACGCAAGGTCTTGTTAATCTCAAGGTTCCATAATGATTATATGCATTTCTGATTGGATTAAAGTGAAAAAAATTAAATTCCCGCAAATGATGTTATTTTGAAATGATCTCAGATATTTTCGATGCAGTAAAAATTTGTGATGTTTGCAATTCGACCAAATAAAATGTGCTGATTCTTATAGCATTTTGACAGTACTTTGACATAAACTCATTGAAATTGTCATTCCAATTAGAAAATTCAAGTTACTCCATCTGGCGAAAAACGATGGAAATTAATTCACACCCCCAATATTTGGAAAATTAATGCTTGTTTTGTTTTCTATCTGTTCATGATTTGACTCCAATGATTGACCCTTGATACAAAAATTTGCATAGATCATGATTCTGGATTCCAATTTCATTTTTTTAATCGCATAAACTGATATAAATGTAGTTGACAATGGGTATAAAAGCATTTGACACAAACGAAAAATTCAGTCAACTAATTTTGATCAGAGAATCGTAAATTATTCAAACGTCTGAATTACATCGAAACGGTTGTAAAATGAAGAATTGTTTATACTTATTTGTGTTCGTTGCTTTGGCGGCGGTGAGTTGCTATCACCATTTATTCTGCAATAGAAGTTATTTCAAAGTCTTCATTCATTTCGTAGATTGGTTCGGCACGTTATTTGCCAAAGAAAGAGCACGTCAAGCAAACACCACAGGAATGGACTGAAATAGCAAAAAAACTGGGCTGGAATGATAATCAAACTTCGGCTGCTATTGATTTAATGCAATTCATTCAGTACAGTGAAGTCGCATCAGCCGAAATGGACACCAACACCGAATGGAAACAATCGATGGTAACATTTATCATTTTTAGTAAAATATGAGTAACACAGAATAATTTGGAATTTTCTCACTACAGCTGGACAAATGCCTGAAATTGGCCAATTTCGATAAAGTCAATGAGCTCAATGATCGCGTCGGTGACAAGAAATGGAAAGATGTGAAAGACACCGACTTTACAACAAAATGGGAATTCTGGAATGACAAATACATAACATGGAGCTGTGAACATGGAAAAATGATGGCTTTGGTTCGTCCAAAAAAACAAAATATGCGAATCAAACATGAAATGCTAATCATTTTTTTTTTTTGGTTCGTTAGAAAAACATATGTATTGTTGTCACTGAAGATCTAAAGAAAAAAAAATATACAGAATTGGCCAAATCTGCCGGTTATAAAGAGACGCAATGGAAACCAATTGCCGACATGGTATGGGAGATGGCAAGCAGCAACTCGACAGGATTAAAGAAATCAATTTTGGTAGAAAAAAAAAACAAAAAAAACTCTTTTATTCTCTTGTAACTATTTTTTTTTCATCAGGCCGACCATTGTGAAATGATAAACGACGATGGTGTAATGTTTGAAGTCAATGAAAAACACACAAATGGAGAAAAATGGTCAGATCAAGCAGACAAAAATATTACCATGAAAATGGACTTCTGGTGGAATGTGATGGTAAAGGCACAATGCAGAGTTGCAAAAATGAAGGCAATGGTACTCAAAACTCACAAAATTCTGTTTAGTTCATTCAATCAAATATTACGCTTTAATTTGTGTCGATGTAGAAAAATCTTTGTGTGGAATTCATGTGTCCTGTAGAACGTAAGGAGATCGAAGGCTTCGCCAAAGAGGCTGGAATACATGATGAAGATATCAAAGCAGCGGTTGATCTGGAAATGAGAATGCGCTTAGTTAGAACACAAGACGAAGCAAGAGATATATTTGTAAGTACTTATTTTCTGAGAAATATAATATTGATTATTTTTTAATTGAACGAATAATGCATGAAAAACCACCATTCTTAGAGAAAGGACCACAAAGATTTGGGCAAGAATAAATATATGTTGGAACCAGAAATGACCAAAGAAGAGCTTGAAGAAGCAACCAACATTGAAAAATCAGAGGACTTTATCAAAAAAATACGTTTCTGGGCACATAAATACCACTTTTCTACAGGCACAAATCGCATGAAGTGTTTGAAAAACATGTGCGTTATTGTTTCACAAGAAGAAAAGAAAAACGAATTGAAGACAGAGACGGCATGAATTTGCCTCACTATAAATTGTTTAGAACCTTTGATTTAATCTCTTTCCATTTTTAAAGTAGAAAATGAAGTGCATTGTAAATTTACCAATCATAAATAAAAGATATTTTGTTATATAGACTGATAGACAGTTGAAAATTACTTAAAACATCAGATTTAGTTACATAAATAACACAAAACAGACTACTTTCAAAGATATTAGTGTGGACAGTAGACTATAGTTCTATACTGTGTTTTATTTATATTATTACATAACAATCTGAAATGCGACGAAAATACAGAGGTTTGTAAAGATTTGAAACACTATTCTCGCTGAAATTGTAGAATGTAAACTATGTTGGGTAGTAGAAAGCTGAAAATGTAATTTTCCACCAAATTTTGAAATTGGGGTCGTACAGTTCACCAAGCATATCGTTTGTATTTCGTATATGCTGTTCTTCACGTAGAAACAGAGTATTGCTCAGCGCTGCTGCCATCCACAGCATATTAAAATATCTTGCTGAGAATGCGTCGTCCGTCGCATGCGAAGGTACGTAGCAGTTTTTACATCACAGTGAACAAGAATGTATGCATTGTTCTCTTCATGATTATGTGACTCAAAACATTCAAACGATTGATTAGAGAACAATGCAAGTATTGTTGTTCGCTGTGATATAAAACTGCTACCTACCTTCGCATGCGACAGACGACGCATTCTCAGCAAGATATTTTAATATGCTGTGGATGGCAGCAGCGCTGAGCAAAACTCTGCGTAGAAATCTCTAGTAAAAGTTGTCGAAAATTGATACAATTGAAATGGATATTTTTGATATTTGACATTCGTTCAGAGTTTAAAAGTTAAGAATTTTTCATGGATCCATGTGAAAAAATTATCTGTCACAATACGACGATTTTTATCAAAAACTATTATTTTTTATTGAAGCAAAATATATTCAGCTTACAAATTATGAAATAATATCGGGAGAAATCATAAGAGTACCGAAATAAATTGCAAAAATGATCAAACATCTGTTTTATTATGTGTATTAATTACCAGTTGATGAATCTCCGAACACGAAACTGTAAACTGTACAGTTTACAAATAAACAGTGACATACTTTAACCAACATCATTGAATATGGCTTATAAACCGTTTGAAAATGTGATATTTAATTATATCAATTGGAATAAATGTATGCGCATATTTTCAAGTACTCGACAAATCAACAACATCAACAAAACATTCTGTGCAAATGAATCGAAATGAAAATCATTCAGATGAAAGTAACAACGAAGTAGAAATGCGAATTCTCAAAATTCGAAATCGTATTTCACGGATGTTTTTGAATAAAAAATTGCATTTGTTAAAATAGAAGTATTCTTGTTGAAATCTAATCTAAACGCCAATTTGACGACAAACATTAATGTTTTTCGTAGGATAAGAATTCTTCTTTTCCTGTTTGCGTGTGAAAAGTGTGCGTGTGTATATGCCCAGGCTTGCGCGTGTGTGTGTGTTTTTTTGTATTCTCACTCTGCTTGCATATTTATTGCGAGGGAGCGATTATCACAGACGATTTGGATTTATTTATCTAAGAAAATACGCAATACATGGATTTGAATGCGCCAATCGTATGTTCATCAGATCAGAAAATACACGAAGCAATCAACGAAACACCGTTTGAGTGATTCCAAGGTTTGTTTGTTTTCGTTTTATTTCTTATCATTGTATTTTGCTCAATGCCGAATAACATTTTCAAAATTGGAAATTTCACTGCAGGGAGAGATAAATTGTCGTGATTTGAATGTAATTACGTGAACATATAAAATATATGAAATTTCAGTAAATCGATGGTGTGATTTTGACTTTGTTTGCCATTCATGCCATCTCCTTCATTTTCGTGGCCTTTGTTTGATCTAAACGATTTGTGTACAGCACACATGAATATTTATTGTTACCTGCACGAGTGGGACATTTTTCTTTTTTATTCAAGTCATCCATTGGTAGAGTGGAACGAATCGGGCACAGTGCGGTGATATACCAGTGCAGAATCTTGATTTGATGTTTGTTTGTTTGTTCTACATAAATATAGATGCAATAAATTTTGAAGCAATGGAAACGATTCACATCGATGATTTTGAGCCAATAAAGCTTATCGACACTCGACATTTTCGTACATATAGCTAGTAATTTGTCAGACTTAAATGATAATTTTTTACATCACAATAATCGAATTTATCATTTTTCTAAAATAAAGATTTTGGTTGACAATTTTTTTTTATTGAAATGCTACAAACAATTAGATTTTCACAAAATGATTTTTTTCTATTTTGATCAACAAAAGTGTGTCAACAATTATTTGTATCGCAAAATTAATCTCACATTCGGATTTCTTGTGCCAAAAAAGTAATAGACATTTAAAAAAAACGATGTAGCAAAAGTGGGTCAGTTAGAACATCAATTTTTTTTATGAATACATTTATAATGTCTGTCCGACACGATTAATTGGTTACAGGGTGAGCTAAACAATTTTTGATAAATCGAACCATCCTAATGACAATATCCAACTGTTTGCTTCGTCGCAAGCTCCAACATAATTCACTCTGCAAGTGTTTTGAACATAAGATAGACGCTCGTTACAGTTTTGAGTATCTAAAATGATGTGCCTGTATGAATTTTATTGAATAGGTTATAACCGCACGTACTTACACTTGTGAATGTTTCCAGGTTCAATTTTAGTATGCCATAACCGCTAAAAACGCGTGGTTGATGTGAACTTCGAATCATTAAAATAATATATTTTTGAAGGTCAACTGTCAACAAGTACCAATCCTTTTGGAAAATTGCATCAGCAAATTTTTGAAAATTAATCGAAACTGTTGCTCCAGCATAGCAGAATAGATACAAATTGCATACAGAGAAAAGTAACGCATTTACATATGCATAGAAATATATATCAAGATGATGAATCGCCTACAATTTGAGATGTGCATCAAAAGAATAGAAAGAACAGAGTTAAAAACCAACAAGTTGCAAAACAATTTAGAAATGAAAACTTTGTAACCATGTCCATTTGGAATAATGAAGCTGCTATAAATGAAGCTCCGCAAACTAACTGTGCGAACAAAACCCCGGCATACACTATGCTGACTTCGACAAATAGACTGGACAATTGAATGTTAATGACACATAGACATCGTATCACATTTCAAACTACTTACTCCTTAACTGAATTATGAAATCGAATCACTCGTTGTAGCACTTGTTTGACATTTTGATTGAAATTACTTTTTTGCGCATTGACCTCATTGATTATTGATAAAATGGCATCGAATTGGTGTCGAAAGGCATGAAAATGCATGCACGTGGCCAAAAAGAATGATAAAAAAATGCAATTCATTAAGAAATAAGTGCCAGACATCCAAAAACTGCAAAGCAAACCATAAAACCATCCAATAAATGTTTCATCTTCCCACGGCAAACTTGAAATGAACGACAACATATATAGTTTTAATACATTTCTTTGAGATGTTAAAATCAAATAAATGTTTACTTACATGTGTTTGTAAGGTGTATAAAGACACGTTGTATCGATTTCATTGGCAGCTTTGATGTAACAAAACATGACATTGACTAGCGCAAGTGTGACTGACAAGACATAATAGCCGAGCACATATTTTATTACCAGCGCATTTGTGACCTTCGCAGCAAAGCGATTGATTTTGATGAGAATTTGAAACGATTCGTCATGGGCACCTGTGGAAATCAAAAATTGCCATTTATGAAATCGAACAAAAAGAAAATGTTGGCGACGGAAAACGTGGAATTGTGCCGATAATTACATTCTTTATAAATCATTTGAAAAAGCGAAAAAATATTTCGAAGCCGTTTGGATAGCATAAAAACGGTAACCATGCCAAAAATGTTGCTACTAACAGCGGCTATTTGAAGAATTGAACCCAAAACATCTTCCAACTCACGTTTTTTATATTGAATTAAAAAAAACGAACTTGAAATGAGGTCCAAACAAAGCGTTACAAAGACATAAATCCCAACAGCGGCGTTTAATAACATTTCAGGTCGTGTGATATTGTCGGGTGGTGCGCAAAGGCTTACCAGAGTCAAAAACTTTTGATTCAACTTCAATGGCTGCATTTTTTTAATCTTGAATGAGACGTTTTTTTTAATGATATTGATGATGGGGCCACTGGAAATGCAAACAAAATTCAGCAAAATTATTTTAATGGGAAAATATCGGAAAATTTCATTAAAATAGCATATATATTCAAAAAATGATGAAATCGGAAATTCCTTCGTTTCTCAAAGTAACTTATCTTTTTGCTGATCACCTTTTCTTTAAAAGAATTATCCTTTTTTGGCACGTACTTGAGTTGCCATTATGAGCAAGTGACATATTCCTTTTTTCGATGTGAATTCAAACAAATTTCAATAGATTTGCTATTTGAAAGACCAACTTCTGTGATAGTAAAGTGTGTACACGTTTTAGGCGTTGCTTAACGTAAAAAATCGTTTGAAAGGCGATTAGATAGAATAGAATTGAACGATGCGATTTGAAAAGATTTTTTCAGTACATACATGATAATGTCAGTGCATGAATTGATAGCTCAACAGCTTTCCGAGTAAAATGCACAATAAAGAAAATATTAAGAAAGAATAAAATGTGAATTCGTATTTCCGGATGGTTTAATGGGTTCGATAAGCAAACTACATATTGAAATGAAATCATTATTAACATATTCAAGTTGAATAGTAGGAAGACGTGCATGATACTGCAACGTCATCAGCGCATCGTTACCAACGTTATAGTGATTGTAACAATGGAACACATTTGTTCACACCATTTTAGCGCCTGACGAAAGCTGCCTGAGCTGATTCAGCTGGCTGAAAATATCTCAATATGATGTCTGCAAATAACCAATGCAAT
Source organism: Contarinia nasturtii (assembly GCF_009176525.2). Taxonomy (NCBI): domain Eukaryota; kingdom Metazoa; phylum Arthropoda; class Insecta; order Diptera; family Cecidomyiidae; genus Contarinia; species Contarinia nasturtii. The sequence goes on along the minus strand of NW_022200123.1, from coordinate 789,354 downwards.
TGATAAATTAGAATATGGCTGGTGTTTTAATCAAAATTAATGTATAAATTCATGAGAGAAACGAAGTAAATTCTCAATTTTCTTATTTTCAGAAACATTAATTTCTGGCTCTTCTTGTGGTCTGAAGGGGTTAATAAATAGCAGTGCAAAAGAAGATTAAGAAATGGTAATGAAGAACTATATAATTTATGTGCAAAGTGCATGTGTATAGTTCGCCGTTTTTTTCTTACACTTTCATCGAACGATCTGAATGAAAGCTTAATCCGTTGCACTCTATGCAAATTTGATTTCAAGACTCAATGCACCATGAAAATAGTTTACACCTTTCGTTGAGTGCAAACACCATCATATTGTCACAAGCAATTTACGATGAGAAAAATCACAGCAAAAGCTCTTAGTATATTTCCAGTGTCCCTGGTGTTTTGAGTGGTATTTCTTTTCTATCTCTCGCTCTCTCTCGCTTTGTCACTCCTTCATTCATACTTGGGCCGTGTTGCAATGACACGATGAAAATTTGCACATACAACTGACAACATGATAAATGGATACGTAATTTAATATTTTTGCGCCGTTTATTATCATCATCTTTAAAAACTTTCGTTTGTTGACACGAACATATTGCATTGTCTCAGGCAGTGATTTGATTGCTTCACTCGCAAACCATCAATTTAAAGTGAAAGTGTGCGAAAAGAGTGAAAACGAAGAACGAAGAACAATCATGAGCACAGCAAAAATGGTGCATAAAATGTAAATGCAAAAAATCACATGGAATCCTTTTTTGTTGCGATGTCTTTTGCGGCTAATCGAGTTTATTTAGTCGACAGTTGATCTCAAACCACCTTGAATGCCATCCCATCATATTTCATTTTTGTATGTGGTCGCGGGTTTGCTATCCCTCTCTCTTTCTCTCTATGTCATTTTTGGTTGGTCGAGGCCGAATTTTAACTGGTGTTTATATTCGAAATCGTTTGCTCTGCTTTTAGTGTCCAATCTAATTCGGGTGACGGTCTCTTGACGCTTACGCTCTACCAAAACGAGCATGAGCTTTTTGTGTGGGTACATCGAAGCGCGAGCAACACCACATCAGCGAAATAGCGGCAACAGAAGAAGAAGGTGATGTGAAAATAGACAAAGCTAAAGGTACCGTTGTGCCATTGCAACCAAATGTAAGAACAAATGATTTTAATGAGTTTCCACAAGTAACATGCTCCCATACTTGATATGTACGGTTCTCTCGCTTCAGTGTTCAGTGGCATTCGAATCTAGCCACAACACTTACAAAGGATGATGTTACGAAATATATGTATTTATTTTTTGCATTGTCTTCGTCAGCATTCGCTTTAACTTCAATGTGCATGTGCCATCCACACATAATACTGGCAATGCATGCATACAAACACAGAGACACGTACACGGCCAAAGATATCTATTATTTATGTTAATGGATATGGATGAGCTCGACACACCGAGAGACAGCAAATTTCACCTCTATCGCCTCGCATGAGATCGAAACACATATGTAATAATAAAGTTGCCGAATAGCAACGCAACAAATGTAAATGACATGCTGATAAATACACACAGATCATCAACTTGCCCTCTTTGTCTCTGTCGCTCGATGTGTGCATGTGTGGTGTGATGTGGTCGGACGGCATGACACGAGAAGCGCCCAACAGTGGAACGTTTCATGTTGGTTTTCCGTTTCGATTTTGCATCTCAAGCACAAAAATGTAAGCGCCAAACCGACAGAAAATAAAATAAACACATGTAGAAAATCAGCTTGGCGAACGGATGAAGAAATGACAACGGACGGAAAGAAACGAAGCTAACGAACACAAGAAGGAGATGGAGAGAGAGAGAGAGAGAGAGAGAGAGAACGAGGGGGAAACTGCAACGGAAACACTCACACACCATACATAAACTTAACGAAAACGAACGAATAGAATAAATTTATTATTTTGTTATTTGCTGAATACGAGAGCTAGATGATAATTGGTGCTGAATGCTGATGTTAATGCTAATTAGTGCTTGATACTGTACTGAGACAATACTATGTTAAAGTTGCCGACACGCACACGCTCATTTTAGCTCTTGTCCTCGTTCTCGTTCTCGTTTGCTATCATTTTTGGCCATTGCATAAAATCGCATAAAAACAATGATCTGCAAGATCATGCACAGAACTTTTCCGAAACAATGCAGAAAAAATGCCATAAAATGAAGCAGAGAAGAAAGCAAAGTAATAGAAATTGCTTTCTGCCATACATTTATGGAATCAACGGGCTCAGAACTGATGCAGACAAAGCGAGACATAGTGAAGCATACAGTGTAAATAACAAGAGAAAAAAAAAAAACTACAGCAGGAAAATTAACTGCTTACATTTGACCATTGTTATGTGTACGTATTTGTTTTCTGTCAACGGTTTTTGTGACGTTGTTTTGTTAATGCAGTGAAGAGAAGAGTTTTGTTTTGTCATATTCTCTAGCACTTGTGCCAACATCGGGGTTAACGCTTTTAATTTGATAATTCAAAAAAGTCTCTCTGTGTGTACGCGCGGTTTTTCTCTCTCTGCTTTTAGGTTATCTTTTCATCATACGCGCGTGTTGCTTTGTCATAATTACGAGCGTGATGAAGCATAATTTATTAATTTATTTTTCTTGAGTTTATCAGTTTAAGCTTGTGAAGATTGATATTTTGCTGCTGCCATCAGAGTCTGTGCGCACGTGCGCCTTTCGCTGCATGATTTCTTCTTCAGCTGTGAAACAATGTCCATAAATTGTGACAAAATATATTTTCACCACACTTATTCAATCTATTTTCGTCGGTTTTTTTGCGTTGAATGCAATTGCACGAAGAAGGTCTGTTGGCCCTTTTCGACTCGATGCAAAACGCAATAATTTTGCGGATAGTCATTACATTACAACCCAATGACCCACACTTAAACCAAATCGAAAACTTTCGAAACACCTGATCTCCAATGCCGAGAACATTGCATGGCTTTTTGCACCGCAATTTATGTATATCTTTTATATTACGGTCAAAATACCAATGAATTACAGCTCGTTGGATATGTTTTTAACGCTCTATGCGCTTGATGCTGTTGTTTATGTATATGTGTTTATGTGAGTGTCCCACTTATCTTCAATAAGATTTTCAGCGCCAAAAGACCCCCGAAAAAAAGAACTGAACCGAATTTGTTTCACAACGAGAAAAACAACAACAACGATGATGAAATTGCTTTCCTTTTTAATCTTAATGGATATCTTCTAGTTCCGTGCATCTTTCTTCCGTTCTCCGTTTGATCTCATGCTATAGATGGGTCATAACTTAAACAACACGGTTCGCATTAAAATAACAATAATAAACACAGATAATGCAAACACAAAGTACTTATTAATGGCACTGAACATTTTTCCATTCTTTTATTTTGTTTTTTCGTATTTCATTTTCTTCATTTTTTTCCATCCATTGTACATGTCCAGGTCAGTGATACGATAAATTTACAAATTACTCTTCATGAATATGATAAAAAAAGAATTGGACGGAACCACAATTCTTCTACCGACGACAGACATTTTCGAATAGACACCTTTCTTCCATCGAATCCAACACTCGACTTTTTGCGACTCGGAAAATCTGTCGAGCATTAAATATAAGAAAAATTGAACTGAATTTGAGACTGATATTGAATTTGCACAGGTCTATTTGAATCGGTTCTATTGTTAACGAAATCATAATTTCATGGTTCGACGAACCAACCAAAAGTTAATATTGATGTATATCAAACAAAACAGCTTCGGGATACATAATAAATGCACTTTTTGTAAATGATTTTGACAATACATTTTTTCTCCGTTTTCAATTCCAACCTCTTTGCGATTTACGGTTTTGATATGCCAACTTTCGTTCGTTTGGTTAAGATTTCTCAGCTCTCAGAATAGAAAAGTTGCGTGAGACTTGTTAATCGTTTTGAGTTTCAATTTAAATTGCGGATTTTTCTTCCAGTCTCTCTTGAGTATGATGCCATAGAGACGCTGTGTTGGATATTTCCTTTATAATTTGCAAAAAAAAAGTTGTGAAATTCAATCGATATCTGTTGTTATATCAACATCATTTTTTGTATTCCTTCTTTGAATTTGTTTTGTGTACGGTTTTCTTTCATGCATTGAGGGGAGAATTTGTGATAAACACATGGATAAAGATAATTCTGATATAATGCGTGTCGACGACTTTTGTTCCAAGAACTTTGGAAAATGAAAAAAAGAAGAAAAAAATTGCGAAAAAGAAACGCAAAGGTTGAAAACAATTCATTTTCAAAGGAATAATTTCGTGAGAAATGAAGAATGATGCAAGAAAATTGATGTATATGGGAGCTACCGCAGATACTTTAACAGAAACATTCTAGGAAATGACGCATTATATATCTATCGCTCGCGCTTATGAAAACTGCTGTGAGGTGAAATTTCCCTAAGTATCTTTCATTCTCAGCTTAACATACACATCTAAACCAAAGATAAACTCACCAAATATATTTTCACTTCACCATGAAATGAAGAAAACGAAATTAAACGTTTTGCTTGAGGCACTCATTGTTGGATTGATTCGAAAATTTATGCAACGCCAACACATGAATACGAGCCAAGTATTCTGATATCGTCAAGCCAAACAAAAATGCGATTTTTGTTTGCTACATCATTTTTAAGTGGAAACCCAATTTTGTTTTCATTGTTAATTCCACGTGAAATTTTTGATACGCTTCATCACTTTAACATGAGAGTGCCAAGAAAACGTTTAGCCAAAATGAAATTTTCTTTGAAGTCATTGAAATTTTTTCTTTTGAAAAACATTCATTCGAAAATTATTTGCAATTAAATAAACCAAAATATATTTCTTAGGAATTTTAATATAGAACCATTTGCACAAGATAAATTACAAAGGGATGTATTTAAAAGTGGTCAAAGAAAATGTGAAAGTACCTCATCAGCCAAACAAGTAGTGTCTGTAACGGCAAAAAGGTACCCGTCCTGATTGTCAAATGCCAACATCATATTTTTGTATGTTGCACATGTGGTCAGAGTGTGTGTCATTCAGAACCACTTCATAATGGTCTTATTGAATTTCAAAAATCTCCATTCCATGGTCCGACAATAAAACAAATACCATCACCTCATTTTTCTCACTCACATTTCTCTCTTGATGATCATAGTCTCCACTACAGTTCTTCAATACGTTCAGTCGTTCACAAATAGTGCCTTTGGAGTGGATTACCATGAATTTACGTAACGCAAACAAAATCTTCTGCAAACTGTTACAATGGATAATAAAATGTTTGTGTTTGCTGCAACCAATTCGTTTTTGTAATGAATTCTCTTTCTCGTGGCCAATTTTTTCGAGGAATTACAGGTTTGCTCAAAACTTTTCAAAGGATCCAATTTTTACGGTACAATTAATTTCAAACGCAGAGTGGATTTTTTTCATGCTTTTGCACTTCGAATTAAAATTTAGATTTGTCGTGCAAAATGATTTGATGTGGAAAATGAAAAAAGTTATCATTTATGAAATCGTTGAGCTGGGAACGTGGATGTATATAATAAAACTCGAAATCCCATCTCCACTTCCCGAAATTCATTTAGCACCAATATAAATATTAGATTGTGGAATCTACTTGATAATTTTGGTGCTGCATAATTACCCTGTTCATATTCATGTGGTGCTTCCGAGTAGACGTTGACGTTGAATTGGTGATAAAAGTTTCGTCCAATATCATTATAGTTCAAACAAATACAAATTTTGTCGGAGTTTCTGTTTCCCACAAATAGAGAGAGAGAGATAGATGGTGATAGAAAGAAATGCTCACGTACAAACCGTGTTATGAAAACTCTGTGTGCTTTAACTTTTGCATCGAAATTTCAAAGCGATCCATCCAACGCCACATCAAACAAAACGAAACGAAATGTATGCAGCAGCGGCTGCTTAAACCATTCGTGATTTTAGTTTTCAAATTAAAATGAATGTAAAAAAGTGCTGAATGTTTTGTAACGTTTTTGCCAAAATTTCAACACGATTCAGCTGCACATCTCAGCTTGAGAAAAGTCTAGAAATCCTATTTTAATATTCTAAAATTGTTCCCATTTAAACATTTGTGTGATGTTATTTTCATGCATTACACACTATAAAAAAATGACAGACAATGTTTGGCAATGTAAGTTTTCGGAATCGTTGTGCATTTGCATTTACAATTGGATGACGAAGGTGGAGATTTTGAAAGGCATGCACTGAATGCATTGACGTTGGATTGTTGTGCTGTGCCGCATTTGAATTCGCATTAACGCGGAAACTTGTAATCGTGGCTTCATTTCTATGCATGCCTCCGCCTATAAACTTTATGTCAAATAAAGGAAATCGTTGGATATTTGGATTGCACATTTCAACAGTTGAATATTCGTTGAATGAGCGCCAAGAGAATGCGCAATTGAAATAATATTCGTTATTATCGGCAATAGGCTATTATCGAACGAATGAAATGGTTTTCGCGCTCAGTGAGCACAGATTCAATTACAAGCAATAACATAAATATTTTAAGGATTGAACGAACGAGAAAAGAGCCAAATGGCAAATGGAAAAATCGTTGTTTCTCAACTCAATTCAATCAGAGGATTAATTTCATTGCAGATGGTGTAGTTGGTGCGAATAAAGCTTATAATGAACACAATAACACAGCGTGTGCTCGTAAGCCGGGTGCAATGAGAAGGAATGGTACTAGTCGACCATTGGAACAGGTGTTTTGTGGACATTATTTTTTTATCTTGGCAACTTTTTCTTCGACTAATTTTCGGTGAATAAAATGACTAGAACCAAAAAAATTGATGCACACGTGATGGAAACCCGGGAAAAATGGTTTCATCCGATTATTGGATTATTTTATGGAAAGTTTTTCCACTTGCAAATCATCTCTCTCGGATCACCTGAAAAACGCCAATTTCGTATGACGACGCATGTGAACAAAATCAAGCTCGAACGAATAACATTGTTATAATTCGATTAACTTTTTGTGCCATCAACGATGAGCCAAAAACAATACCGAAAAACTACCATGTTCGGCGTGCGAGTGTAAATGTTCGTATGCATTTCAAACTTTTGTTCTACTGTGATTCACTTGCATTGCATATCCATAGTTCGGTAAACTTTTGAAGTGAACACGAACAGTGCTGTGTGCAGCGAAAACAATGACACCCACATTTATTATTACATAATACAATAATGTACGACAGAATTGTGGAATGTGCATGACCAAAGTTTACCATGTTGATGCAATACAGTGTTTTGTCCGTGCCGATATGCACACATTTCAAATGTGGGTTTTCATCAAAGCGTCAATCGTATGTCCACAATTCATTTCATTCGCTTTTCTCCGGTTTAAACTTTTGCCTTTAGGCTTCTATGTAAACCATTTCTCTGATAACTCTTTATTCGATTACTGTACTTGGCATTGTTCTCATCTCGGCATTTTTGAAATCTCGTCACTCAGCTGGAAACTTTTAATTCGCATATTATTGTACACCGAAGTGCATTCATCACAATCGTACATTTCAACTATACAGCTTATTACACCAATTTTAGTCGACCAATTGTAAATGCAAACATACATTCGAAACCAATAACCAATTTGTGTTCAGTTCAGGTTTTCTAATTTTATACAATGAAATGAATTGATTGTCGAAACCAAACAATATTCAACGAATTGTGTATTTGTGCCAGAAACAAAAACGACCACCTCTAATTGCTATATCTAACAGTTAAACTACCGGAATTTTGATTACATCGAATTCTTTGGACCGAAATTCCATTTTAAAATCGGTTACAGTGATTCCACTTGAGCTTATAAATAAATATTTACATTTAACTTTTGCAACCATCTAGGCTTGAACAAATTCGATTAAAAGTTCAACAAAAGAAACCATCGGTAATTTCAACGGTTTTAATTGTTACAATAGGATTATGTTTGCGAATCGGAACACAAATTCCATTTTCATTTGCTATTTCGGCCATTCATATTTGCTTAAATGATATTGTGATTCTTCTGCAAATGTAATTTTCTCAACCACAGCCATTTTCAGTTAAACTTCTGGGCCCGAATTCAACGTTATTTCTTTCATTTTTTTGAGGAAAAAAGTCGTCACCAATTCAGAAGTGGCTTGATAGAAAAGAAAGACTAAAATATCAATTTTATACACAGAAATGGCAAACATTTGAATCATTTGTATGGTTCGAGCATTGATTGTAAGTCAAAAATCCATCCACATGTAGGCTCAGGATTTAGAAGCCAGCCGAAGGTAAAAGTTCTTTTTCCATTGAATGTGTTTGTGTGTGATTACGTTTTCTATATTATTAATTTTTCTATATTGTACGATACATAAGATTGCCGTCGGACCTCATATCACATCGGCTTAACATTACATTCATCTATGGTTCTTTTTGTTCAGTTTTTTTTCTTTCTTTCACTCTCTCTCTCCTTCAATTTCTCTTCAAAAGAAAAACGGGTGAAAATATTCCCATGCAATTTATATTCGTTTACAATAGCAACGAGTGAAACACATAGAAGAATTTGCGGCCAAAGGCGAATATGTATGTGTTTGACTTAAAAAAAAGAATTATGTATATGTATGGTTGGATTTAAGCATGGAAAAATGTTGAATGCATACCGTTGAAAGTGTACATCGAACAGCACGACAAAGGAAAAGATCAAGATGGAATATAAATTTCCCACGAGCATTTTTATGCTTTTTCCGTATAATGGAATTTTCGTTTTTAAATTAAAGCCCAACAATAAATAGCATACACACATTTTTATATAAACTGGCGTGCAGTGACTTTATTCGTAGACTTCACCACATGAGCATGACTTTATGAGAGCGAGTCTTTAAAGTAGAAAACCGGCACAAAGAACATTTCGATGAAGCACGAAATTGGTGTAACGAGATGATGTTGAGAGTAAAAAAGAAAATGGGCAAATGATCGACATGAAATTCCGGAATGAAAAAAAAAACAACAACATATATTGCGGAATGAAGTGGAAAAATATTCTCGAACATTCACCATTCTTGAATATTGACAATGAAACCATTATTAATTTTATGTACCATTACTATCGATCAAATATAGGAGGTTTTCAAGTAAATAAATTATTGACTATAAATTATGAACACAAAATAAAAGAGAAATTCAAATGAAGCTCGATTTTGCATGGAATGAGCGTCGATATTTACTTCCCTCTTACTACACACAGAGAAAAAATGCGATATATTTAATTCAATTTTTGGTAGAAATGAGACTTGAATCAATTTTACCAACTGCTTCATTACATTCACCAAATTCAATGAAGCAGTTGATAAAATTCATTCAACAATGAGTCTATTTTGAAATAAAGAGTCTTACGAGAGTAAGACGAACTTTTCCGCACGGTGGTAGTTGCGTATTTTATTAAGAAAGTTCAAAATAATATTTGTTCGATTTTTCAAGTCTTTCAAGCGGCGTAAAGTTCGAGACCAGAAAATATGTTTCAACTTATATTCTATTCTTTAATTTAATAGCAGAAGTACCCGAGAAAAGATTTTTCACACTTTCATGATGAAACCATTTGTACGACATTTGAAAGTGTTCTATTTTCTAACAAAATACTATAAAAATATATCTGACGTTAATTTTGCCATAAAAATTATTTTTGAAACACTTTTCATAACTAATATCACAAAAAATTTGGTTTTTGTATGGGAGCCATGTCTGTATTCTACCTTAATGGCGTGAAACTTTGCACGGGTTATTTTTTTTACAAATAACATTCGGAGGGTTTGGAGAAATTTCAACTAAAATCAAGAGTACCTCCTAAGCGGGAATGGCGTATATGAGATTGGGAACTTTTTTATGCGAACGCAGCTGATCAGCGCCACCTCACATTAGTTCGAATTAGATCGAAAAACTGAATTTAATTCTGTAGCATTGAAATGAAAAAGAGAAAAAACAACAACAATAGCACGGCCACACAGAGCTGTATATCTATGCGTGCTGATGCATACATACACATATACGCTTTCTTCATTCTTTCATTCCATTGTTATACGTATCTCACTGGTCAACAGATCTATGTGGCCATGTTACTGTTGTTGTTTTTTTTTCTCTTTTTCGATTCAATGCAGTGCAACAAAATTGAGTTCAACTATGGAAAACAAGATGGCATAAATGAGGAGATTACGCATTCTGTCTCTTCATAGGTTTAGCCGGTTGGTACCTCCCATACAAAATATTCGTTTTTGAGCCAATTGAAAATTTTGTATGGGAGGTACCCCTAATTTTAATTGAAATCTCTTCAAATTTTCAGAATGTTATATTTTTGTGTAAAAAATAGTCTGTGCAAAGTTTCACGTCATTAAGGTAGCATACAGGCATGGCTCCCATACAAAAATCCAAATTTTTTGTGATTTTTTCAAGGAAACTGTATTAAAAATTGATTGTATCTCAAAACTAACGTCGGATTCGGTTTTCTCGTGCCAAAAAACCTCCCAATACATATTTTTGAGTGTTTAAGTCTACATTAAGTATGACTTTTGGACGAAAATTGGACTCTTTTTCATAGGTATCACTCCAGGCATGGAATTTTTTTCCATCAACCAAAGTCGCTCAAAATCTTATGATTTCTATTCCTGGGGACCCCCAATCATCCCGTGAAGTCAGATTTCAAATAACTTTTCTGGGTGGTGAGAAAATCGATGGACAAATTTTGCGTACGGCGGACAACGTACGACGTACGACGTGGAAGCGACCCACAACAACCATGCTCAAAACGGCCTGATTCGGGTTCTCTGACCTCAGAAACGTCCAGAAAACATGTTTTTGAGGTTTCGTAAATTTTGACCTATTGCAATACTTTCTCTTTTCACACTAGGTGTGTGCGGAAAAGTAAAAGATGTTTCATAGATCTCAAAAATGATAAATGTAATTCGTTGTTGGTTGGTTTTATATTAAATTTACCAAAATTGAATTAAATATACCGGATTTTTCCTCTCTGTGTTTGTCCACATACTTAAGTGTATCATTTTGTTCATTTTTGTTTCGATATTTTTTACCACAAAAAATGCATTATCTCAGTTCATGGAAAATCAACATTTTTGAATAAAATTACACGACAGTAAAGAAAAATAAAGAGTCTTACGGGAGTAAGACGAACTTTTCCGCACGGTGGTAGTTGCGTATTTTATTAAGAAAGTTCAAAATAATATTTGCTCGATTCTTCAAGTCTTTCAAGCGGCGTAAAGTTCGAGACCAAAAAATATTTTTCAACTTTGGCAACGAAATATTCTTTAATTTAATAGCAGAAGTACCCGAGAAAAGATTTTTCACACTTTCATGATGAACCCATTTGTACGACATTTGAAAGTATTCTATTTTCTAACAAAATACTATAAAAATATGTCTGACGTTAATTTTGCCATAAAGATTATTTTTGAAAAACTTTTCATAACTAAAGTCACAACAAATTTGGATTTTTGTATGGGAGCCATGTCTGTATGCTACCTTAATGGCGTGAAACTTTGCACAGGTTATTTTTTTCATTCGGAGGGTTTGGAGAAATTTCAACCAAAATCAAGAGTACCTCCCATACAAAATATTCGTTTTTGAGCCAATTGAAAATTTTGTATGGGAGGTACCCCTAATTTTAATTGAAATCTCTTCAAATTTTCAGAATGTTACACTTTTGTGTAAAAAATAGTCTGTGCAAAGTTTCACGTCATTAAGGTAGCATACAGGCATGGCTCCCATACAAAAATCCAAATTTTTTGTGATTTTTTCAAGGAAACTGAATTAAAAATTGATTGTATCTCAAAACTTACCTCGGATTCGGTTTTCTCGTGCCAAAAAACCCCCCAATACATATTTTTGAGTGTTTAAGTCTACATTAAGTATGACTTTTGGACGAAAATTGGACTCTTTTTCATAGGTATCACTCCAGGCATGGAATTTTTTTCCATCAACCAAAGTCGCTCAAAATCTGATGATTTCTATTCCTGGGGACCCCCAATCATCCCGTGAAGTCAGATTTCAAATAACTTTTCTGGGTGGTGAGAAAATCGATGGACAAATTTTGCGTACGGCGGACAACGTACGACGTACGACGTACGACGTGGAAGCGACCCACAACAACCATGCTCAAAACGGCCTGATTCGGGTTCTCTGACCTCAGAAACGCCCAGAAAACATGTTTTTGAAGTTTCGTAAATTTTGACCTATTGCAATACTTTCCCCTTTCACACTAGGTGTGTGCGGAAAAGTAATATGCGAAACGGAGGTAACATCGATAACAAATTACGTAATAATAGTACAATAATTTCATCCGCTCAATAAAATCAAATATTTAAACATTATCAACTTTAGTAAAAGTTCACTTGTTAGAACAGTTGAAATTGCAACAATCACAGTTAAATTCATGGAAATTTAACTTGAAAATACGAACTACATATTTTTGAAGCATACAACAACAATAAGCATATTAAAACAATTTTTTACTGCCAACGGGTAAACAAGTCAATCATATAAAAACCGCTTAGAATCAACACTAAGCAACATTTTGCGATGTGATACATTGTTGAGAGAATTTTTAATTTTTAAATGGAATTTTTGAGCAAACACTGTCAAATCATAGTGAAATTGTTTTTCATCGTGCGCCATTATACTCGAAATATTTGCAAAAAAGTTACTTGAAGCGAGATAATCTGATGGAATTAGATTATTTCCCTGTGAAGAGCGTATCGAGCTCGAGCTTGAAACACTGCTATGTTTTTTTTTCGTCGCAAAAAAGTTAGTTTGACGAGCGTCAGTGTTATTTTTTTAATATGAAACGCGTATATTTTTGTTCGTTATGTACTGAAGTTCGACAGTTATGGAAAATTTCATAGTCATAAGCTTATCGACAGTTAGCCAAAGTAAATATAATTCTTTTGCTTGTGTTTGCTGAACGTGATTCCACACAGCTAACCAATCAGCAAACAAATTCTAAGTATAACCAACGTGTAGAAATAAAATTTATCAGATATACGTGCAATGAAAAATACTTATTACACTTTAATTCAGCGAACGTAGTTTTGGGACAATTTAAATCTAGTTAAAAACACACAAATTTAACAATTAATCTCGTCATATTGCATCATATGGTGGATTGAAATGTATACAAAATAACTTTACCTTTCGTTGGTTTTTTTTTGTGGAATTATTTTATTCACAAATTCGGTTAAGAGCGAAAATAAATGACTTGTTAAAACACAGACCGCTTTTTAAACTGTTTCATTTGAAGTGCTTATTTCGACTTTTATATATTACACAGCAAAGGGTAAAATAATTTTTGTTGAAAAAAGAAACTTTCTTACTTGGATTAAATTCTTGATATATTTATGAGTCGAATTCAATCGAAACGGACAATTTTGTCTCCATTGTCATCCAATTCAATGCTTCTCTTTGATAAAAAAAATAATACTGCTTCTGGTTAGTTTCACTAACAGTCATTAATTGGATCATGCATTTTTTAAAAGGAGACCTTTGAATATAATGAACGAATGAATATGCATCAAAAATAACCAAAAGATATTTAATTGGATAAACATTGTTTTTTTTTTTTGTGGACAGAAACAGAAAGAAGAGAGTTTTTTTAAGAAACAAATTTTGAAGCGCGAACTTAATGTGATATAAAATTGATATCAATTTGGATTGTGCTTAGATATATCAAACGTTATTTTGATCAAAAACTGAACACAAATGCCATTACGGTTCTGCCATAAATTCGGGGGCGAATCGTCTGGGCGAAGCGTCTGAAAAATGATATGATAGTTTTTTCTATAGTAAATTTTTCAAAAAAAAAAAAAATTAAACGTCGCAAAATCCGCCGGTTTGCACCGGTCTTAACGATCCAAATTTAACCCCAATAATTGGGCGAGAATAATTCCTCGAAAACAGATTGAACGATTAATTAATGACTTTATGACAAGTGAGTCTTAGATAGTCTCATCGAATTTTGATCGCTATAAAAGGAATTTTGATCGCTATAAAATTTCCAAAAGAACTTTGGTCGCGGCGACCAAAAACAGTTTTAGCAAAGAAAACATAGTTGACAAAATATGGAATTTTGGTCGCAGAAGAAATATAAGGGCGTGACTTAAGCTCCCGCGACCAAAATTCATAGAACCTGATTGGGATGCCATTTCCAAATGAATTTAAACAAAAACCCTACTTTGACCGTTGTTTGAAATATCTGTGTTTGTAACTGAACTTATTATCTTAAAAAAATGATAACATTGAGACGTTGCAATTTTGGTAATAAAGTATCAACATGAAAGTTATGTAACAAAGAAGCAAACATTTCAATGCATCTTATGGTTCTCGGTGTAAATAGAGTCTTTATGCGATTTTACGCCCCAGCCATTTGGTTTGGAATTTAATGGGATATAAAAATAACATTCTAGATTAAAATGAACCATTATGCGAACGATTGAACTTTTTTTTAAATTCAAATAAAAGGCTATAATAACTCATTTTCAAATAAATTGCATTTTCAATTTGCAACAAATGTAAAAATATCGTAGATACATAATTCGTTTTAATTGTAGCTGATTTTCTTATCGTTGATTAAAAGTTCTTTTTGTTGCCGAACGATTCGGAATTGTACTGGAAAAATCGAGTAGAATTCTTGAAATGTCAAAGACATTAATGAAGAAAATGTAATTATATTTTTTTTGTTTCAAAATCAATGTTCCTGCCAATTTCGTTATTATCATCAACAATTAATGAGAATTGAAAAAAAGCATTGTCAATCCCATTTTTTCTTCTTCTGAAAATTGAGTTAAATTGATTTGGGTCAATTTATTCATTTGTTTTATTCATATTAAACTGGAAAACTACCTATGGGATTAAAGCTTAAGTTTCGAAGCATTTCAATGTTTAATTAATTGAAGGAAAAGTTATATAGCTAGATAGAAGTTATTCAATTATGTATGAGCAACCATTTCGATAATACATCGAGGTGGGCATTCTTTGTCTTTAAAGAAAATCCGTGCATTTAAATAAGTGATCATATCAAGCTTGAAGTCAATTAAAATCACAGGTTCGAAGGTAAAACAGAAACGAAACACTAACACCAAGCAAGTACAATTTCAAATGGCACTCGTGAACACAACATATTTCGGTAAATCGAAATACCAGATAAGTAACGGGAAGTAAGAAGACGGTGTGCTTTTTTTCTTGGCGTCAGAGTTTGTGCGAAAAAGGAAAGCGCTCAAGTAACAGAAGGAAAAAGCGGGAATAAAAATCGAAAATGTGAAAGAATTTAGAGTGAAAGAAAATGGCTGTGGAAAACAATAAAAATGTAGAGAGCAACGTAGCAATGCATGCTTGCATGTAAGAATAATGAGCATTGGAGCAAAATGAAAACCGAATGAAAATCCATTCATGTATGAATTTAGAGAAAAATGAGAATTGCAGTGGATAAGAGCCAAGAATAGCACCAAATATATGTATATAGACACAGAAACAAACAGTCACACACACACACACATACGCATTTACCGAAAAGAAAATACAATATCACAACGGAGTATAAGATCGATAACAAAACAAAACTTAAAAGAAGGAAATGGCATAACATTAACGATGAAGACAGGAAGAAAGTGTACTTGGCAAACTCAATACGTTCATTGCGTTGAACAATAAGACAATGATAACGAGAAAAGAGAAAGAAAGAGAGATGGCGAAAGGCAGAAAAAACGAAGAAGAAATGATTGTGTTCGTCTAGTCTCTAGTTGCGAGTTTGCCTTTTTATCTTTCTCTCGTGTAAGTATACACTTATATGGGTTGTTGTTTGGTTTTGTTTCGATTGTAGTGCTCTTTGAAGCATCTCTCGTTGTCTATATTTATTGAATTGATTTGGTTTACTTTGGTTTTGGTAGTGTTAATGCATATTGCAAATAGCAATGCAATGTTATCCAAATGAAAGAGAGAATGCAATTTTATGTGATCTCGATTTCAAAAGTATACTATTGAGATTGCAAATAAGTGCTGTAAAGAAGCACAAAAGAAGTTCACAGAGAGAGAGAGAAACCATCGAACGAATCCTATTAGGATGAATCCACTATATTTGATAGCCGGTTAAGACAAACGAAAGAAATTCACAGAGATCGAGTGATCGCAACGATAAAGCATCATATAAAGTGCATGCAATAAACAATTGGAAATATCACATTCATTGCATACTTTTACTCGAAGTTCGAAAGAAAACAATGCAATCGATCGATTTGTGCGAAAATTCTTCTACATGGAAAAGGGTACAAAAAAAATGACGAGTTTACAGTGCAATAGTGTAATCTCTCTGCAATGATTTTGTTTTTGGATTTCTCGTTTATACTCAAGGTTTTATTTTTATTTGAATTCGCTTTGCGATTTGTATCAATGCAATTCCAGTCTCTTGTATTTTCTACTTTTTAAAGTGTTCCATTTTCATGGAATTGTACAATTTTTTCTGTTCGTTTTTCATTGTGAATTCTTTACTAACAATCACCCGGTGATTTCATATTTTTGTTGAAATAAGAAAAAAGTAGCAGCAACAAAATATTCAGCATTTTCCTCATCGGTGAAGTTAAAGAAGAATTTACTGTTTTATGCTTGATTGTTTTCGAACGAATGTTTCTTTCTGTTGAATTTCAAATGATATTCACTCCGGCTTTTCATCGCATGCATCGTGAATGCAAGTGAAGTGAGTGATGCTCGTTTGGATGAAAATAAAACAAATAAGAATGACGCAAGTGAGAATGAAAGGGAAAAAGAGAAACAATATCACCAATGTTATTTGTGAAATGATCGAAACGAGAAGAATATTGCGCAAAAGAGTCCATCCGTTTGCAGAACAGTGATTCATGCATCAATTGCTAATCCATTCCATTTATACGTGTATTATCTTCTTTTATTTTTGATGCTAATCGAATGTTACAAGTCCAATCCTTGATATTTTTGCCTTCGTGTTCCCAAAATGAATTCAACCATCTTTTTTTTCTCACCATATCAATACATGTAAATTCATTCATCACTCCATGGCCAATGTGAATTCATCAAAATGCACATTTTTTGCTTAAAGATCTTGTTCAGAACTTGAAGTAATTAAATGTTTCTAATTTGCACACTGAATCAAATGAAAAGAAGGAAAAAACGTACACAATTCCAAGCATTCTTTATGTTGTTATTTTGTCGAGCGTCGGATTTGAAAACGCACTTCAATCTCCATTATATCAATGAAGTGAACGGCCAAACACTAAATTATGCAGAAGTGCAGAAAAACTCATCAAAAAAATTACCACAAATTTATTTTCCACATCTGCTATTAATGACGACCATGCATACACACGAGTGCTCGTACGTACAGAAAATAAAGCGACAAAAAAATGCGACGACGGATAAAATGAATGATGCTTTTGAAGCGTTCGCTCAGAATAAAGTGAAATGAACATGAAAAAGAATGGAAAGCGAGTCGAACGACTAAAACGAATAAATGAATTAATCAGATTGAAAACAATCAACGATAAACCGAACGAAAGCGTGAGTGATATGGGTGTGTGTTTTTTTTTCATTTTCACATTTAAGCACTCGAATTGAGGCATTTCTTATCACATATATGCAAAAAAGCTCATTTATAATGAGTGTCACGCATTTTCCCCGTTGCCCATTAAACGTGCTGATGGGTTGAATGCGTCAATCGTGAAAGTTAAAAAAAATGATTCAATGTTAATTTTGCACTCTAGAAAAATGTTTATGTGGCAACCGTTTGGTTGAAGAGCATTATTATGAGCACAAATGACAAAAACAGAGAAAGGAGGAGACATTCTCATATACAATAAATAACTAATATTAGTTTTTATTAATACAATTTCTTAAATCAGTTGGCGTTGCCCTAACCGCCGAAGTTGCAGTGAAATAACAACAAATATCAAATCAAATAAAATAAATATATCTTATTTGTTGGAAAGCTGAGCCGCAGATAGTATTACATATTTCTCCCTTTCGTTTTTTTGTGGTCTAGTTGGACTCTGTGTTGGAGGAAACAGTGATAGACTTTTCTGTGGGACACATCACATGAGAAACAGAGATAAAGTGTCCTTAGTAAATCGTGTGCGAAAACGACCGCAGTTCAAATAAATGCGTACGTAATATAAAAGAGACAAATGCCAAGCGAAGCACATAAACCATAACATATATATTATGAATTTTGTGTGTCGTACAAACTCGAGCATTGAGCACAACAGAGACTAAACTCAAATACATCCGCCATGAAGATGCCAGTACGAGACAGACAGAGAGAGAGAGAGAGAAAGAGAAAAACAGAAATATAGGGGGAAGAAAAATCGTAAATGTTGCTTTTGCTCAGCAACATCACCAAATAATCTTCTAATTTATTTTTTTATTCTCATTCGCTTCCAGTCTCTTTCTCTCTCTCTCTCTCTCTCTCTCTCTCTCTCTCTCTCTCTCTCTCTTAGTTTAGTTTTGGATGTTTGCGTTTGGGTCTGCGTAATCTGCACGGTATTTTGGCAATGTCTTATGTAAGTTTAATATGAGCTCAACTATTTAAGTAAGACCCAGTGTATTAGAGCAAATGGCACAAGCGAATAATACTCTCAACCATATATACACATTTTTTTCTTTATTTTTCTCTGTTTTCTGTCGCACACATATTATGCGAATACATCACATTGAAAATGGACGCAAAAGCAAAGACATACAATCAAGTGCAAAATCTGGCTATATCTGTAGCAATGGCTCTAGTTCTAGCCATATATAAACACACACATCAAGTGGGAGAGAGTTCAAATAAAAAAAAGCTCACATTCACAAATAACCTTTATCTTAAAAGATATTATTATCTTCTTACTTTAATTCAAAAAATGGCGTGGATTTATTTGCGATGTGTAGATTTTTCTTCTCGTTTATGTGAAATAACTTTTAAATTGAGCTTGTGCCTCACACCCACATACTCACTAGCATCGTGCATACTATTCCAGCTGAATTGTTTCAATGAGCATTTGCTTGCATTTGTTCAGACACTTGCGTTCATTCTTCGCTCTATGGGCTATATGGATGGAGGCATCCAGCCACAGGCAACACCGACCCACATTGTTCCCATATTCTTTATTTGTGTACATATCTTTCTCTCATTTATTTTTCTCTTTATTTCGTTCTTTTTTTCGTTAATTTAACGCGTTTCGCTTTAATACGATTTTATCTTACATCGCACGCAGTTCTATGCCAAACACACTTTGTCTAAGTCACGCAAACACCATGTGACGCTCCAAATAAAAGAATCATTCTTTAAGAATGTCTAAAATGATCTAGAGAAAAAATAATTATTGACGCAGAGGATGGTATCGCGATTATACCAAATTAAATCAAGTTCATGTGACATAAACTTCCCGGTTAGTAAGATGAATTGATTTACCACTCTCACCATAGAATATAGATGCAATTTATTTTTCGATAAAAGAATTATTTTTAAGATAAACATTTAAATGAATTTCCTCTTGTTTCTTTTCGATTTCATTATTTTCCCAGTTTTTGGCGAAGATAAATTTTTGGGTGTAAAAAAATATTTGACCACTTTATCATTATGTTTTCATTGCCGATCTCATCAATTCCAACTTCACAACAAATTACAAATGGTTGTGTGTACATTATGAATTCTTGTGGCATCAGGAAGATTTGGCCGTTTATATGACAAATGAACGATTTATGCTTTTGTTTGTTTTGTTTTGTCTGTTGTTGTTCGTTTTTTTTGTTTGTTTTGATATTTTATTTATGATGTGATGAATCGTCATCAGCCACATTTTGTATATTTCTCTATTGCTTCAATTGTTTTTAGTTTTTAGTGTGTATGCGTGTAAAGAGGCGTCATCTTAATACGGTGTATTTATAAATTTAGCGGTTTATTCTTGTCATTTTCTTCGTTTGTTTCTTTGACTGTTTGTTTCTATTTTTATTCGATTTTCTCAATGAGTTCTCTTGCGGAGGGTGAAATGCGTTGATCTGCACGCATTCCGGTACTAATGGAATCACATTTGGGCTTTTGATGTACACATACGTGACGAGGACACATTGCCAAAAAGAGAATGATAGCAAAACGAGAACTTGAGCAAATATGCGAATCCATAAATGAAATGATATTTTATATCCACATTACGTCGGTTTTTTTTTTTCATTTTCCATCGTCTCGAATATTTGTTTGTTCGTTCATACTGATTCGTGTGCGTTTGGTTGCTTTTTGTTTGTCTCGAGAGGCCCTCTATTGTGCGTGTATCGTAGACGAAATTCTTGTGAAACCTATTGTTTTTGTCACTCATTTTGTGCGCCATTTCTTCAATCCGAATTTCATTCGCTTGACCACGAAATCTTGTCTTGGTTCAACACAGCTACGATTCCATTTTTTTTGTTTGCAAACAATTTTTTTATGTTTTTGTTTTCCTCTTCAAAAATTGAAGAAGCATTTAGACGCGTTTTTTGTCATACTTCGTCTATAGCGTCGTTACCCACCCAGACAAAACAGTTGGTGATAGGACCATTGTATTCGTATTATATTTCATTTCCAGTTTTCATCAACGGTCGTTGTGTATCTGCTGAAACAAATTCTCTTGGAAAAATAATGACAACTTGAATGATGATGAACATGATGAAAACTTGAATGAAAAAAAAAAAAACTTTTGCAAGAAGTATCATTACTCTTCGTATATTGCAAATTTGATAATAAAATCTTCGCTTTTCAAAAAAAGAAAAAAGAAAAGTTGAACGCCAATCGAATATTGCGAATTTGTCTGAATCTTCTTTTTTCATTTTGCCTTTCGGACAGAAATCTTCGGCAAAGATAAACATTTGATTATACATTGTTTGGGATGAAATTTTTTTTTGGATAAACAAATCCTTTGACATAATACGAATGGGAAGTGAAACTGACACCGTGCTTCATTACATATTTACTATACCTCAGTCAACATTATTTCGAGATAGCGATCGAATAAATAATCTGTAGACATGAAGAAAAATCGTAGAAAAATTAAGCAGAACAAATACGAAGCAAACGGTTTTTCATCCCCTGGTCGTTTTTTCGTTGCTTCTGCTGTTCCTTCAATCCAATCATCTCTGAATGTTATGAATTGAAAACGACTTTTTGAAATCCAAAAATTCGTCGTGCGTAAACTCTTTGGGGTGGCATGGCTACGATAAGGTGTATGATGGAGCGTCTTTTTTTAAATATCACTTGAATTATAGAGCATTGTCTTAATTATCATTATCTCATTGTAATCACGTGTTTGTATGCCCCTTTTGTTATCCCCCGTTTTTCATCATTTCAAAAAAACCTAACAACATTAAAAAATACCAAGAAATGCTTAAGAAATGGAAAGAACGACGAACAAAGTGAAAACGAGAGAGAAAAAAGCGGACGAATAAATTAGTCAAGAGTAAAATATGAGCATTGTTATTATTATCTGATAGTGAAAATTGCAAGTGCGCCAACCGGTATAAAGAAGCAATGGCAGTGGCAGAGAAGCAGTAGCCAAACCATCTATAAATAACGCACGACAACAACAATACCACCATCAAAATTGTTCTTATTTTGTTTGCGTTCTGTTGAAATAATGTACTCGTCTAATGGTATTTGAAGCGCCATTATAAAGTGCTCAGTTGTGAGACAGGGAAGGCGAACGCAAGATCCGCATTGTAAGTTGTACCAAGGACCACTCTCGGATGCATGCTTTATATCGAAGTGAACAAAAACATTGACGCTTTTTTGACGTTAGCAGCTTTCAAATATTGCTCTTTTATTGCTTCATCATTTGCATCGTTTGCTTCTTTTATTTCCATGTTGTTTACTTTTTGCAGATCTTAAACGCGAATGGCAAAATTACTTTTGAAAAAATATTCAGTTCCATTTCGACATATCAAATTATGGTCCTAGGACGTAGCTGAGAAGAAATTCAAATGAATTGCGTTATTTGGTGTTGTTGCTGTTGTTGAATGTGGTATTATATTCAAACTGCATGAACATAAACCAAGCTGCATTGAATGATTAAATACGGTCGCAGTGAGATTTTTGCTTTTTTGATTGGTTCCATTTTTGCAATGGCATTGCCCATGCCATTTTCCAAATGAAATTGAGCTCTAATTGGAACACAACGGACTTTATTGCATTTTTCAAATGATATGTATAAAATTTATGCTCGAGTCTGTCGCAATTGTCAGCAGCTTTTGAACTTTCCGAATAATGAGTCGTATTCATGAATGTCAAAATACATTCAATGCATTTTATGGCCACTTGCGATGAAAGATGACGGCATTTTCAAATTTATTTGCATTGAACCGTGCAGCGAGACATAAAATATGAATTAAAATGTTCGAAAATCATTTTCCTAATAAGAACAACTTGTTCAGTGCTTCATTTGCAACCGTTCTCTGTTTTCCACTAATTAATAAAGCATTTTACCAACAAAAGCGTAGTTTTCATCTGACGGATCAGTTCAAATAAAATAATTTCGCCTTAAAAACATTTTAAAACTTGAAAATACTAAATTCTGC
This sequence comes from Contarinia nasturtii, assembly GCF_009176525.2. Lineage (NCBI taxonomy): Eukaryota > Metazoa > Arthropoda > Insecta > Diptera > Cecidomyiidae > Contarinia > Contarinia nasturtii. The sequence continues at coordinate 766,718 of NW_022200123.1, read as the reverse complement.
TCTGTAATTCTGATTAGTAATTTTAATGAAATATTTCAAAATAATTAATAGACAACGTGTATATCTGAATAGAATACGTTCGGTGAACGTAGAAAATATAGCAAAAGTGACATGAAATAAACCATTTCATTATTGTTAGTCAAGTGATGCTGACGGCAATACTTATTCGATGTTTTTCCTGATGATAAGAAAATAATTCATTTTAATTACCACAAATCAAATTTCGAATAACCGGACGGAGCCAGTCATTTTTGTTTGATGCCAAAACTGTCCTCGAAAGTCTTGTCATCGACACAAATTCTGCTTCGGGCACATAATATCGTTGTTGTCATAATTATTTTTACCATGTCAACGATGTGAGGGGTTCCAAATGTTGCACATTATTAATAGCTTTGTTGTTCGTGCAACATTCATCGAGTGATCTCTGGAGTTAAATTAATGTTTATTAGTATCTGGGCAAAATGGTTTTCATTTGTTTGGCATATTCATTTTCAATTCGTTCGTGTTCGTATTGTGTTTTGTTGTGTGCTACAACAAGACCCGAATCTCGGGTTAAACAAGTCCGACTGCGGTAAAATTCATAGTAAATTCATCTCACGAGAAAATTTAATGCCATCAACCATAAAAAAAAAACTAACAAAAAAATAAAGTATAAAAAATTAGCATCCATTGAGTATGTTTTATGGATGCAATGAACTTTCATGGCACGAAAACCGTTCTTAAATATGAGCTATTTGTTGAATGAGAAGAGTTTTATGACAAAATTTTACTACCAAATCGTTGTTATTAATATTTTACATGTCCCAATGAATCCATCACTTTCGCTCCATCCCTCTCTCTCTCTGTGTTTTTGTTTCTCTATCTTTTGGCTCTGCTACGGGTATACAAATGGATTTAAATACGCAACAGTGCACGCATTTCAAGCAGCTCTATGTCACAGTGTCTAAGCGAATCGCTTGGATACAGATTTGTTTTTTGACATCACAATTCCCTGATTTAATTAAAACATAAGCTTCATTATGAATTTGTTATAAACCATGGCATGAATTGTATATGTTTGTGTGTCACCAAATTATGGTTTGTTCGCTTAGCCAATGTAACATGCACACTATTTGCATGGCAAAAATAAGTAAACTTTCTTTCAAATCAAGGGCACAAGTGAAATGCATGCTTTGAATATGCTCACGGAAAACGAATCTTAATCAATTCAATTTAATGGTCACATCGTATTGATTGTATAATATTCTCATTTTGTACACTATCTCTCATAATTTTATTAACCCAATAAATAAAGCAAGCTTAAAGCGTAATTCATTCAAAAAAAATTCAACGAAATGAACAGGAATATCACATCGTTGAGTATTGTGCTAGAAAGATGAATGGTGTGATGATAATATCAGAAATTGTCTGATTACATTTGACTACGCCATGGACGCTTGTGTGCATCGCATTCTCCTATCTTTCAATTTGAGTAGAAATGCATAACACTTTTTGGAATTGTATTCCAAAAAGCTCGTATCGTTTGCAACTTAATAATAATTTCGAAATGATTGTCATCGCTGTCGTCTTCTCTCGGTACAAAGAGCAAAGCACATCAACAGTATCAACAGTTATACAAGCAATACAACTTGGATATAAACATACACTTCCACATATATAGACACATCATCATCAGTACGTGATCGTGTGTGTGTAGTGTCTCGGTGAATTAAAATCCACGTTCAAATCCACGCACTCGTTCGCCCGAGCAATGCCGAAATGCATATATATATTTGGTGGTTCAATAAGTCTGATTAACGAAGAGAAATAAAACGCAACATTTGCTCATAAACGTTGTCCGAAGACTAAAAATTTAATGATAATTTCAAGAATTTAAATACACGAAAAATACGGAAATAATAAAACAATAAAACATATGTAAACTAAAAAAAAGCTTTCCGCAATGCAAGCGGAATTACCATGACACAAATACAAATAAAAACATCAATAATAATATAAATAAAATGTTCATATAAACAATTATGTTGCTTATGCAACATTCTCCCCCTCAGAAGGAAAAGGAGAACGCGCCAAAACTAGCCTTCTACTTCTGGCATTGGCACTGGTGCTTCTACTTTTTTCTTATTTGAATAGAACTTAACAGTAAAAACAATACCAACAACAACCAAAATCGCATAAGAAAATGAATAATGGTGTATATTATGTAACTTAAACAAATGTAAATTTTCTTCTGTTTCGTTTAACTTTCTTTGAAGCTGCACGATATCGTTCGGCTTGAATTCCATTTTTGTGGTATTAAATTTTATGACCCGATCAAGTGACAATGCCTCGAACGTGTCCACATTGGGGATAACGATTTCGTGTGTATCCTCTCCCAACGTGAACCGTGTTGTTAACGACACATGCTCACCTGCTACGGTACATTGTGGCTGAAGAGTCAGAAGCCCCTCCCCCACCAGCCAATCATGAGAGACATGATCCCTGCACACAACCGTTACCTTAAACGGTTTCTCGACCACAAAAATGAATCTATTGTTCCTTAAACTCTTAAAGAAGACATCGTTAACCCCCTCAAAAAAATTACAAACATTGGACGACATGTGATTAAAAATATTCCACACACAATCTGGTTTACTTGAAGTAAACCATTGAGTTGGAAGATGACAAATCAACGATTTTTTATTTTGAAACTGAATACAATGTGAAATATCATCAATAAACTGAAAAACTGTTCGATCATTTGCAGATAACAAAAATTTATTGTTGTTCGAAATCCAGACAAATTTGCTCTCGCGAATTGTCGGAACAGCAATGATTTCAAAAAGTTTAAATTTCTGTGTCTTGAACAAAGGTATCGCAACCTTGAAAATGAGTTGACTTTTCAACCGCAAAACAGTGATCTTGCTAACAGAATACACATCCACACCCGTGGGCACTCTATACTCTGAACCAACATTTCTAACAATCACCTCCACTTGCTCAGAAACCTGCTGAGGAGTAAACAACTCATGACTAACATGATTTCGTTCTGACAAGGTGATCACATCTAAAACTGCTGCTTGCCGATGTTCATAATCATTTATTAATTGAGACAAATAAAACAAGTAAAAATTCAAATTGCTTTCAACCTGCAACCCAACATGTTCAGTTTTAATGGTATTAACAAACTCACTAACAAACTCAGTATAACGTTGCATTTCAATCTCATCTCGCTTGAGAAAATTCAAAGTCGAATCTGCTATGGAAGACAAATTTTTAAACAGCAACAGCATGTGTTCTTCATTCTTATTTATCAATGAAATATCTCGTTCATATTTTTGTTCAAACTTTGAACCCAACGTGCCAATAACATCACTCAAAACATCACCGACGAAATGCAAAGTCGGAATTGCTCGCTTGGCTCTTTGATCACCGGAAATAAGCTCATTTCGTGCCCCTATGGCATCCAACTTACTTTGAATATTAACAACAACGCCTCTACAACCACTATTCAAAGATGCCTTACGGAAACATATCTGTTTGGCCGTAGAAAAATTAGACTGAATTGAATCAAAATGATTAAACATTAAATCAAGATTGAAATGCAAATAAACCTTCCAATTCGTGTTAGAAATGTACACGTCATGAGTTTTGTCAAAATAAAACCCAGGTGATGTATCAAACCGAGTGATTTCATAAGGTTTGTCTGGTACAACTGCTTGATGTGAAAATGTTACACAAAGAGACAAAATTGCAGTGATAATTGGCAAAACACCAAAAGAACTCTTTTTTGGGGATACAAATCTTGAAATATTAGCCGAAACTTCATTTGAAGCTTCATCGTTGTTATGTGGAAAAGCACATAATTTCGCAACTGGTCGCTTCATCTGGCCATCTTGAGTTTTTAACGAAACAACTCTAACGTGACCATCAGCACCCGGATGAATTTCAATCACCCTGCCAGCTCGCCACTGAGTGGGCGGCAAGTTTTCATCCTTGATCAACACCATATCACCAAGTTTTGGAGATGATTGCTCCCTAAACCATTTGGTACGAGTTTGCAAAAGGTGCAAATAATCATTTTGCCATCTCTTCCAAAAATATTGCATCATTTGCTGAGTTTTTTGCCATCGTGAAAGCCAGCTTGCTTTTGTTTCCAAATGACACTGCTCAGGTGGTGAAATCAAAGCTTCACCCACCAAAAAATGAGCCGGAGACAAAAAACCAATATCATTGGGATCTGATGACATTGGACAGAGTGGACGTGAATTAACGCAAGCTTCTACCTGTGTTAAAAGCGTACTTAACTCCTCAAAAGTTAATTTCGCATCGGCCAAAACGCGCTTAAGATGCAATTTAACGGATTTAACGGCTGCTTCAGCAAGCCCATTAAAATGCGGCGCACCAGGTGGACTGAAATGCCACGAAGTACCACTTTTTGCCAATTCATGACAGATTGCTTCATCGTAAGTAGCCTCGTCTATGAAAGACAAATTTTCCATCAAAATTTTATTGGCTTTAACGAAATTTGTGCCATTGTCGCTATATAAACGCCGAATAACACCACGACGAGCAACGAATCGTCGATAAGCAGCAATAAAAGCCTCCGCTGTTAAATCTGTTACTGCTTCAATGTGTATTGCTTTAACTGACATACAAACGAAAATAGCCACATAAGCTTTCTGTGTTTTATATCCACGACCATTGGTCAATTTCACCAAAATGGCACCAGTGTAATCGACTGCTGTATTCGTAAAGGGCTTTTCAACCGCATTTACACGTACAGCCGGCAAATCGCCCATAAATTGAGACATAGGTTTTGGATTTGCTCTAAAACACTTCACACATTTCCGTAACACAGTTTTAATCGTACGGGTACCCTGTGCTACCCAGAATCTTTGTCTCAAAATAGATTCCGTCAATTTTGGTCCGCCGTGAAGGCATTTTTCATGCGAATCGCGTATGATCAAAAATGTAACATTGTGTTTGCATGGCAATAAAATCTGATGTTTTGCTTCAAAAGAAATATCGGAGTTTTTTAATCTACCGCCAACACGAATAATACCGTCAACATCCAAAAATGGATTTAACTGTATTAATGCGCTTGATTTCATGAATGACAATGAATTATGTTTATTCAACATTTTCAATTCTTGGTCATAACACTGACCCTGAACAATTTTGATTATTGTTTTTTCAGCAAAAAACAACTCGTCATGCGAAATTGGCCCAACAAATTTTTGCTTACTTTTGCAGTTATGTATAAAACGAATACAATAACTCATAACACGCTTTAACTTACCAAATGAAGAAACATTAGGCAAAAACTCACTATCGTAAACATTTTTTGTCACACCAACATGTGAATGAATTTCAGCCAATTCACCAAAAGGTTCAATGACATGACGATAACGTGGTGGCTCCAATGACTTATCGATCAAAAATCGTGGTCCGTGCCACCATAATGGATGCGCAATAAGTTCAGAGGGTAACAAACCTCTTGACGCACAATCCGCTGCGTTTTCTTCAGAACGCACATGTGACCACCAATTCGGATCAACAAGCTTGTTAATCTTCGCAATTCGTGACGCAATGAAAACCTTATAACGCTTTGGGTTTGCATGGATCCAATCCAGAACTATTTTTGAATCTGACCATAAACAAATTCGACTACACTCAACATCCAAAATATCCATTGTCTTTTTAACCAACTGAGCCAATAATAATGCACCACACAATTCCAATCGTGGAATTGTAACGTTTTCACAGTTTTTAGACTGCTTAATTGGTGAAACGCGAGCTTTAGCCAACAAGATGTGTGACGTTTTTTGTGTTACATTCACCAAAAACAAAACAGCAGCATAGCCCCAAATGGATGCATCACAGAAACCATGAAGTTCAATACAATCATTCGGATTAAAATGAACCCAACGTTGCAAACGAAAATTCGAAATCAAATCAATTTCCGACTTAAATTTTTGCCATTTGTCAACAATTTCTCGAGAAATAGCATCATCCCAGTCCAATTTTTCAGCCCACAGTTGTTGAAACAAAATCTTTCCAACCATGACTGCTGGACTAAAATAACCAAGTGGATCAAATAATGATGAAATCTCAGATGCTAAATGACGTTTTGTGACAACAATCGAATCAACATTAACTGAATTATTAAATGTAAGTTCATCTGACTCAGTGAGCCAACTAATTCCCAACGCTTTAATAATGCCATTTGTGACTTGAAGTTCTCTTTTTTCCATTGGAATTTGCGCAAATAATTCTTTTGAATTAGTTGACCATTTTCGCAGATTCAAACAAGCAGATGATGTAAGATTAATCAATTGGGAATAACGAATTATAGCTTCATCAAGGCTATCTGCTCCAGACAAAACGTCATCAACATAAAAATCTTTTTTCAAAATTTCTGATGCCAATGGAAATTCAATTGCACCATCAATAGATAATTGTTTTAACGTTCTAATTGCCAAATAAGGAGCGTTAGACGTTCCATACGTTACAGTACGTAACTCATACTCCTTAATAGGGTCATTTGGCAGTTCTCTCCACAAAATTCTTTGCAAATGGGTTTGAGATTCGTTAATAAGAATTTGACGATACATTTTTTCCAAATCAGCCGTGAAGGCAATTTTATGACGACGCCAACGAAGCAAAACTGAAACCAAATCACTTTGATCCCGTGGACCAAGAGCCATTTGTTCATTTAAACTCTTTTTATTTGAGGTTTTTTGCGAAGCGTTAAAAACCACTCTTAATTTTGTCGTAGTTGATTCTTTGAAAACCGCATGATGAGGCATGTAATACGCATTTGGATGCATATTATTTACCTCATGCATATGTCCCGAACTGATATATTCATGTAAAAATTTTGAATATTCGATTTTTAGCTCGGGATTCGACAAAAAACGACGTTCGAGAGAAAACAAAGAAGCTAAAGCAATTCTTCTTGAATCACCAAGATCAGGCTCCTCTAAACCATTTTTGAATGGAATAGAAACAACATAACGACCATTGCCATCTCGATAATGAGTCTTTTCATAATGATCTTCACACATCTCTTCTTCAGCCGTTAACGCCATTGAATCATCATTATCAAACTCTTTTGAATCAAAAAATCGATTTAACTTTTCATCCAACTCGACATTCGTTACCAACGTAACAACATCCAAACTGACATTGACCGTATCAAGTGCGCCTGATACAACCCATCCGAATTCGGAATTCTGGGCGATTAAATTCTTTTCAGACTTAATCAAGCCGGTTTTAATTGCTTGAGCGTACTCAGAAGCACCCAAAATAATGTCAATCTCAGAATTTTTCAAAAAAGATGGATCTGCAAGTGTCAAATTAGACGTAAAGTGAAAATCATTTTCATCACAATCGTATTCAGAGATGCGAGTTAGTTTTGGTAACACAATAGCTTTGGATTCTATAACGAACTCTGATTCAAATCGAGGGAAAATAGTCAAATCAATCATGTGCTTTGCGGCTTGCATTTTTTCACCAATGCCAGAAATCAATGCATAAATCGATTTCCTTTTCAAACCTAAGGTTTGTGCCGCATTTTCAGTGATAAATGCACTTTGCGAACCCTGATCCAACAAGGCGCGAAGTAACGTCCTTGAACCATTTTTACCAAGCACACCAATCATGGCAGTTGCCAATAAAACTGAACCAAGCTGCTTTTGCAAAGCCACAGTGGCCTGAATAATGACTGGTTCTTGTATTGAAGCCACAGACGATCTAATAATCTTTTCATCATTCCTTTTAACGTCCAAATGAAGTAACGAATGATGACGTTTGTTACAAGTTTTACAAGTAAATTTACTTTTGCAATCATTGGTTTTATGCGAGGGAGAAAAACAATTTAAACAAAGACGCTTACTTCTAACAAAATCAATGCGTTCTTGCACCATTTTTTTGATAAAAGATGGGCATTTAAAAAGTTGATGATCACTATCACAACAAAGACATTTGGAAGATTTAAAATGTGAATGCTTTTCAATTTTTTCAAACTTTGAATAACCATTTTGCTGATGAAAATGTTGATTAAACGCAATGTTTTTAATACCAACAGATTGAAGCGCCATGAATCGGTTTTCAACATACGCAAGAAATGGTGTCAATTTTGGCAATTCTCTAACATCAGCCAATTGACACTCGTAATGAACAAGCGTTTGAGCGTCAAGTTTTTTAATGAGCAAATGGCATACAAGAGCTTCAAATAACTGCTCATGTGACACATTTAAATTTTTTGCTGTCATTAATGATTCGAAAACTGTGTCATGCAAAGTTTTTAATGATTCAGCATTTTCGGACTTTATTTTTTGAATATTTAAAATATTTTCAAACAAAACAGACACTTGTTCGCGTTTATTGTCGTATCTTTTTCTGATTAACTCATAGCAAGTGCTATAGTTTTCTGGTGTCGGGTCCAAATGTTTAATAATTTTTGATGCGTCTTCTTTGATACAACTTTTCAGATACTCAATCTTCATTGCATTGTCGATTTTTTCGTTATTGTGGATCATGCGATCGAACAAAGATTTGAAACCCTGCCATTCGGAGGGTTTGCCAGAAAATTCTGGCAATTTTATACGCGGTAATGAAAATTGATTATCAGAAAAGGTAACATTTGAATTTAAGGAATTATGCCGAAAGAGGTCATGGAGCTTACCTGTCATTTCAATATATTTATGCTGAAGTAAATTAAAATTGAAAGTCACTCGTTTCCCTGTCACTTTAAATTCGAAACATATTTTTTTTAACTCGTTGAAACTGGATTTTAAGTTTTCAGAATAAACTTGAACCAATCCCTTTGGTGAAGATTGGTGTAGCTCGTGGCAATCAATGAGAAGATCCATAAATTCGGTATAATGAACGTCCAAAAGCGATGGTTGATTTTCCGTTGGTGTAGAATTGTCGTTGATTGTTGAATTGAGAAGATCCACAAAATTGTTAGAGTTCTGACCAGTTTGACCATTATTTTGCTGAACATTCGATTGAGGATCGTTTTGGGTCAACAAATTGTTGGAGTTTTGACCAGTTTGACCATTATTTTGCTGAACATTCGATTGAGGATCGTTTTGGGTCATCAAATTGTTGGAGCTTTGACCAGTTTGACCATCATTTTGCTGAACATTCGGTTGATGATCGTTTTGGTTTTCAAGTTCAGTGGATCGAAATTCATCAGTTCGTTGATCGTTTGATTGCTCGCCATTGTTTTGTAATTCGTTAGAGCGTGAACCACCAGGTTGTTGGTCATCAAATTGCGAGTCATGTTGTTGGTTGTCTTTTGACTGACTGTAGCTTTTCAGCTGCCTATTGATATCATCCATCACCGAATAAAATAATGTTTCAATCTTTTCAAACGTTTTTTCCGAAAAATAAGGTTGTCGTTCATCATAAAAATCTTCTAATTTTTCATTATTTTCGCGAATAGTTTTGAACATATCGGAAAATGTAAGTTTTTTATCTTGTAGATAACGTTCAGTTTTGCGAAATTGTCTATCTTTACGATAATTGCGAATCAAACGCTGCAGCTCATCTATTTCGATGGCCTGGCTACTTAAAAGCTCTTGCTTCGACATTTTGCACTTTTTTTGTTTTAAATTGTTTATGATACAAATGTTCGATGTTACTGACGCACTAAACGGTTTTTGATTTTTATCTACGTTAGCACTAAATTGATTTTGAGTGTTTTATTTTGAATAACTCGTGATTTTAACAATTCATAAATCACTTGGATAAATTGTCTCAATAGCTAACCGCTATATCCGATAAATGTTTTATTTTGAAAAAACAGTGATTTTAATGACTTATAAATCACAATTGTCACTACACAATAGCTAACCGCTATATTTGATTGTTTGTTGAACTTTGATAAACAATGATTATATCAACTTATAAATCACAACAATCACAACACAATAGCTAACCGCTACAATTGATTACTTGTGTAAAATAATTTCGCGATTTTTTTTTTTTTTTTTTTTTTAAATTTGAGAATCACGGTTCGAAGCGACGAGTGGCCAGCTCGTACACTTTAAAGATTCGAAGGACCAAATGATTAACGAAGAGAAATAAAACGCAACATTTGCTC
>NW_022200123.1:749264-756222 GCF_009176525.2 Contarinia nasturtii | reverse complement strand
ATATAAATAAAATGTTCATATAAACAATTATGTTGCTTATGCAACAAAGTCTTTGGCCTGACAACCAGATGGCGTCATAAATAAAAAATCTCTTTATTTTTGACAAGTACCACCTGTCTTCACAATACTGTCAAATTTTAAGCCCAATCCGTGCATTTGTTCACAAGTTACAGGCATAAGTATCAAGCAACTTTTGAGATTTTTCAAATAATGGAAAAAAGTGAATTTCGAGTCCTGATTAAGCACTGCTTTTTAATGGGAATGAATACCGTCGAAGCAAAGGAATGGCTAGATAAGTGCTACGGCATCTGTTCACCACCCAGTTCAACCATCAAATACTGGTTTGCTGAATTTCGTCGCGGGCGTACATCCACCGCTGATGCTGAACGATCAGGTCGCCCAAAAGAGGCAATTATCCCCGAAATCATTCAACAAGTCCGCCGCATGTTATTGAATGATCGAAAAGTGAAAGTGCGTGAGATAGCTGAGTCCACAGGCATATCAACAGGGTCAGTGGTTACAATAATGAGCGGATGTGAAGAAATCAAGTCTCTTTGAGCCGACGGTGGCGCATCGAATTTCAAAGGGGACGTCAATGTAATTTTACAACTCAAATCGAAACTAAACAGCGCGCCAATTTTAAAATTTGCTGTCATTTCCTCCCATTGGGTTACAATTATGCATCAACATTTGCACATGAAAAAGCTGCTTGCTATGTGGGTGCCGCATTTTCTCAACATCGACCAAAAAGAACAACGAATCAATGATTCTCAGCGATGTTTGGCATTGTATAATCGCAATCCAAGGGAATTTTTGCGTCGATACATCACGATGGATGAGACTTGGGTCCATCACTACGTACCACAAGACAAACGTCAGTCTGCGGAGTGGGTAGGACCAGATGAAAGACCTCCAAAGCGTGTGAAGCAAGATCGATGGGCTGGCAAGGTATTCGCCAGTGTTTTTTGGGATGCGCATGGGGTAATATTCATCGATTATCTCGAAAAGGGTAGAACGGTCAACAAAGAGTATTATATAGCCTTGCTTGACCGTTTGAATGATGAAATAAAGAAAAAACGTCCGCATTTGGCAAAGAAAAAAATTCTTTTTCATCAAGACAACGCAAGACCACACAAAGCCCAATTGACGATGGAAAAATTTGATGAATTAGGATGGGAATTGCTTCCTCATCCACCGTATTCTCCAGATCTAGCCCCCAGCGACTATTATCTGTTTTCAAACTTGAAAAGGTGGCTTGCAGGACAGAAGTTTTACTCAAATGAAGAGGTTGGATGGCAAACTGATGCCTATTTTTGGGGACTCGACAAAACTCATTATTCGAAAGGCATTGAAATGTTACCCGAGCGCTGGGCCAAGTGTGTTCAACTCGACGGGGATTATATTGAATAATAAAAATGATTTTTGATCAAAAATATGTATTTTTTATTGTTAGGCCAAAGACTTATTGAACCACCAAATATATATATGAAATGATATGAAATGGGGATGAAATCCATGACTGTTCTGATGAATGTGGCTTTTTGGTTTTATGGAATTACTTTGTTCTGCTTTTTCATTTTCATGTTACTTGTATCATGTGTGCAAATATTTGTGTATATGTCAAACTTTGCCACACATATCATTCTTATCTTTCCGTGTGAGCGGAGAAATTGTTGAACTAACTGGGTATAGTCTCGGTTGTACGGTTCAGCGCCTAAGATTAACTGAAAATTGCACTACTCTATGAATTTTACGCGACAGTTCAAATGAACTAAATGCTGCACCATTACCATCAATGCTATCCCAGTCTAATCCCCGCGATCACATTTCTTAATTAATTCCAACTCTTTTGCAATATTGTATTCCAACACATGGATAATATTCCCGCAACGAATATCTCTATGTAACTATTTTTAAAGTAAATAATGAATGCGACTAGAAGCACATCGTGAGCATTGGAAATACAATCAAAATGAACATCTCATTCCTTTTATTGTTATTTTTGTCACTCTGTGCGGTGTGTTGACAATATAATATGTTGGCTCCGGTGTCATCATGCAAAGTACAATTGTATTTTATTTTAGCGTTATATCGTACATTTCATTTCACATTATCCAAGTCAGTATTGCCCGTTAAACATGATTATCACTATTAAATCGCTCAATTCCACTTGACTATTATTCTTTGAACGGTGCGTTTGGTTGCGTGTGAGATTTACTTCATGTGAAGTACAGAGAACGCACGTCTACGTTGAATTTCTTTGTTTCTTCATTTTCCGAATAATTTTCAGCAATTTTCTTTCATTGGCTGTGTGAAGTAAAATTATAGTTGCCAACATTGTGATTTCTGTGCCCAAACTCACATTTCAAATGCAGTAGAGCAAAGATAAACACCACTTGGTGCTTGTATGAAAGTAAACGACTCAACGCACACACATCATAGATAAAATGTGAAAACATATAATAATAATAACAAAAAAAAGAAGAAAATAAAGCAAAAAAAATTAGGGTCCAATATACTGGTGCGACACACAGACTCCGCAATGAAGTCGCGCACGCTTTAGAAACTTTTCAAAGAAAAAAAAGAACCAACAACAACGAAACACACATAAAATAATAATTGTTTGTTGTATGAGAGGATAAATAAATAAGAGATACGCGTGCATTCAATTTAGGTATGTAACGCCCTCATCAGTTGTGTGCCGTTTACTTTGAAGAAATGTTGTCTGTTCAGAGATGTCTGTAAGTACGTACAATTATGCTTTTTTGTTCTCTTTTTCGTACATTTTAGCTACCAACTTGCTACTCAAAATCATCATCTTCAGCACTAAAGTCATGTCAAAATCAGAACCTTTTTTCAAAAGAAAACGAAAAAAAATGTGCGAACGTTTGAGGCATGTTTACGGTTCGTTCTTGTGATTCTATTATTCATTAACTGTTTTTTAGCGAAAATTATGTGAATTTGATCATTCATTCGCTATTAATATATGACTGAAGAATAAATTACATTATTCGGAATGTTCTCCGCTTTTCACATTTAATATTGTCATGCACGCAAACATTTAATTTGCAAATTTTCCATCACTTACTGATGCATAACGTTCGAATAAGTACACTGACAAAACTAAGGTTATGATTTTGACAACACCGTGTTGTAAATGCTTACATTCCAACGAATGTTGTGAAGTAGCCAACAATTGTTGTCATTGTGAATACGTACAATGGCATATATTATATGTATTCACAACGACAACAATTGTTGGCTACTTCACAACATTTGTTGGAATGTAAGCATTTACAACACGGTGTTGTCAAAATCATAACCTTAGTTTTGTCAGTGTATGATGTTGCTTGAACTACCGTTGCCATGCCAATAAAGTACACAACATTAAAAACAACTTGAAGAGATAAAATTCTGCAAAAATTGCAGAATATCATTGTCTTCGAATATGTATTTGATCAGTCACTGTAAGCACTCGAGCAAAATGGAAATACTCTCCTCTATTCTATAAACAGCAACTTTTAATGCTCGGTGTTTTTCTAACGGATTTCTTGACACGATTTAAATTAATAAAACTTTCTGTCATAATCGGCTTTAATAAGTGCGAATCAATCACTTTAAATTATTTCTCGCTTACTGTTGGAATCTAATATTCAATTGAAGAACATCTTCTTTTTTGCCAGGGAATTTGCGCAAATTCATTGAAACATCCATTTCAGTTTGCAGTTCGTTTGGTTTTCAGTTTAAATTGAAAAAATTGTACAACTTAATAGATTTATTTTCAACTGCTGAGTTCGCCGTAAAGTTTGTGTTTTATTTCTTTGAGGAAGGGAAATGTCCTGATTCGACACATTTATTAATTCCTCTCATAATTGCTCGGCTAGTGTCAACATTACTACAGTAAGTAAGTAACTTTTGCACTTCAACTGGTTTTTGTACACAATAGACTGTTGGTTGGTTTGTATATGTGTATTTTCATCACTTGACCGTCATCGTCATTATGAGGTGAAAAAAGCAGCAACTTGAATTTTTGAAAGTTCACAAAATATGCTATTTGATGGAAAATTTCGATTAAGTGCCAGAATCTCTTTATAAATTCAATCATAAATTCTTACGCCTGAACAACTTAATAAATTACCATTGAAAGGGCAAAAGAGAAAATTGCATGTTATGATGTTCGGTAACAGTTTAACGCAGAGTAATCTTTAGTGTTTTGTAACATGGGAATTTTGGCTTTTGAAATTTATTAGTTTATAAACCAGTCAATAAATTTCGAATGCCTCTAGAAAATGCTCAATGAACAACTATAGACATTTTTCTTGCGTCAATTACAAAGAGCTCAACCGAAAATGGGTAAAGTTTTTGCCCATTTGACATAAACGTGGCAAGGAAGAATATTTCCGTGTTCACTTTTTCGAAGCCACATAAAATGCTTTGTGCGTTGTAAATCGTTTATGAACTTGAAAGACTAACATTATTACTTGTGTTTGTGAATGTGTGTGTATGTTATTTTGTAAATACCAAAACAATGAACGACTGACTAACTCTTCAATTTCTCGGCAAAAATTCGACACGAAGTTTATATTGACGATTATTTCGACCGAAATCAAAGCCAACTCTCTTTAACAGTCAACACAATAGAAAATCACATGCAAGAACCTATTGCATCAACGAAGTGCGCGTTGAGCGTGTAGCTTACACAAATACATTGGCTGAAGAAAATTCATAAGATGCTTGGATCTTTTATTAAATAGCAAAACCCTTAAAAACAAACATACTTAACCGTTCGAAAATTATTTTCACTGCTCGAATCTGTGAGCGGCGAGATACAACAATAGCAGCAAATGGCAGTTGATGACGACGACAATGTCTTATGCACAGATCTATTCAAGCACCCAAACAATCTTTCGAGGAAGAAAATGTTTCGTTCTATATTGTTTTTTTTTTTTGCTTTTCGTTTGTCAAAATGAAACGACGAAGCAGAATGAAATAAAACACTGCATAAACTAATACAAAAGTTCTTACGAAATTCCATTTCATAAAGAATGCCGTCAAGTTTCAGCAAGTATACAAACAAACACACTCAGCTAGAGAAAGAGAGAGTTGTCGAGAGAGTAAGAGTATGTCACTGTGTGTGACTGACAAGATCTGAAATTATAAAGACGACCAAAAAAGAAGAATAAGAAGACTACAACAGTAACGGCGACACAGCCAGAATAAGAACATGAATACCAAAAAGCACATAGTAACAAAGAAATAAAATGGAACGATTGAAATTACAAGAATTTTTAGAGAAATTTTTATGCTTTTTCACTTGATTCGGATCTTATCGAAAGCGGCAAACTTTGTAGCAATACCATTAACATTTATCAGCATTTTCTCTTGCTATCATCAGATATAAACAAGGAATTTTATTTTTTTTTTCCTTTGAATTTAAAATATTATATTGTATGTATGTGGATGTGTCTACCGCCAAACACACTTCATCGCCTTAAATCTTTTTTACTTAAGAATCATTTCAACGACTCTACCTCAATCACTTGTCGCATGAATGTGATTAATAAATGCGTGAAAATTTTTCCGCTAAGAACACGAAACATTCATGTAATGTTTAATTTCGTATGTTATTTCTAGGCATTTCGTAATGAAATAGCGAATAAAACGCTATTCGTAAAACCGATAAATTGGTGTGCTTGCCGAACTTGTGATGAGTATGTAAACATGATAATTGAATACGCAATTGATGCGGGCGGAAACCACAACAAACATATGGAAAATTCAATGATACCATAAAAACAATACCAATTAGAAGTCCATTGAACAATGTAATACCGACGAGACGATAAATCCAACTATCAAAAGAAATAGAAACAACCATTGACAGAGGCATAAGAATACAATGAAGTTTTTAGATAAACTGCAGTTGTGATGAGAAATTGCGTCAATGTCGCCTGTTTGGAAGTCAGCTCATGAATCAATTAGACTGTTTCGCCGAATCTTTCATTTGTGTTTGGACCGAAAAACGAGTTAAACATAGCTTTGTAGAATGGAAAATAACTTGAACATTTTCGGTTTTCAACTGACAAGAAAGGCATCAAAGAAAAACAATTTAAACGAAAGATTCTCAGAAGTTTAAAACACAAATACACCGAAAATGTGATCATTGTAAATGCAATGAATATTTATCACGACAAATGAATGAATCGTTGTGGATGTCATTGTGGCTACAATAACACAACGATGAATCTTTGTTTATCAAATAAATAAAGTTCGCAATTTAAACCAATTTAAATATTGAATCATTTGTAATAAGAAATGATCCAAACACGAACACACAGCCAATTCGAAGATTTAAAAAATCGAAATGATGTGTTTGGTCCGTGTGCAATATCATGCAAGGATTAAATGTTGTGCATTCAATATTGTAGTGTGCCATTTAATCGTTATGCAGCAAGCAGCATCAACAGCATTGTAGCGAATGAATAATTGGCTATCGCAACTAATGCTGTAACAATTTTCGTGTGCAGTGAGTGTTTGCGCTGGTGATTGCGCGTGTGTGCGTGTGTAGAGAGGGCATATTTAATTTATTGTCTGGGAAAGTGTCATTTGGCACATACAGTGTTTGATACGTATGTTGTGCGCTTGTGTGTTAATGTTGTGATGTTACTGTGCATCCAGTCATCGCTGTTCTGCATTCGCGCATCCGGTCTTGCTCTCTCTGTCTTACGTTTCCTTTAACATCTGTGAACTGATGTTGGGTGTGTGTGTGTACGATTTTATTGTGTATGTATGTGCGTGAGCTCATCGTGTTCGCAGTCTGGCGACGAGTATAAAAAGACTGCATAGCGAGTTTTGAATCTCTTTCATTCTTCGTGTGTCGCTATCAACTATTATCCATCTTTTGGTAAAGCTCAACATCCAAAAGCCCCACTGAAGAAGAAATGGATATCGGAAAAAG